>NW_021604576.1:14589246-14601026 GCF_004785775.1 Grammomys surdaster
GGGTATTTTGGTTCATGGTTTTGGGGGTTTTACCCTCGTTGTGATCATCTCTGTTGATTCTGGGCTTGTGGAGAGGCACAGAATTATGGTGGCTGGAGCATGTCGCTGAGGATTCTGACACCAGTGTAAACAGAAAGCCAGCCAGCCAGATAGACAGACAGACAGACTGTCAGACCAGGTGCTCCATCAAAAGTTGGTCCCCAGTGACTTACTTCTTCCAGAGATGCCTCAGTATATAAAGTTTCCAGCACCTCCCAGAGCAAAGTCACACATGGGGACTCTAATTATGCTTCTACCGCCTACTCTCAGGAGATGAAGTACCTGGAATTATTAGTCGGGTAGGGGCAAAAAATGAGAAATAGGACTTGAAAGCATACACTTACCTGGAGTCCGCCTCTTTCTCATAAGCTTCTTGGTGTCTATATTATGCCACTTCTTTGCAATAAAATAGAAATAACAATATCTACCTGGTAGTGCTATAAGATGGAAAACATAATTCAAAATGAAACCCCTAAGAATTATATGGATGTGTGTAACATGAGCAAAGAATTTTCCAAGTTCTGAAGGATCAAAGAAAAGTTCTTTCTACACTAGCAAATGTCAAATAAATGTTGATTGACAGCAGGTAGACTGGTTTAAAAAATGGCTCCTAAATATTGATTGAAAAGCTAGATAACTCCTCTCATAGGACTCCTTAACCTTCCCCCATTGTCCTGTGAGGCTGTTTCCTAGTTCCTCTGGGAATAGGCTATGTGAGGATGAAGTCTCACTAAAAGAAGTCGCCTGATTGATACCTGCTATATTCAGAAGTTTAAATCCAGATGATTTTTGTGAAGATTAAAAATGATCAGGAATTATAAATTAACTCTTTACCAGTTGATGCTTTGATTAGAGTTGATGCTTCATTAGAGATCGGCTGAATCACATCTTTGGGAATTCTGCCAGCAGGAATCTCCACAACTCACCACACTGACACTGACCCACTTTTCTGAGAGGTTTTGCTGTAAAGGTCAGACACTTAGACTAATTCCACATCTAAATATTAGTTAGCAATTACCGAGTGATTCTAGAGATGTAAATTTGATTTTCATTGATATATTGGCAGATCATTTCTGTAATTGTTGTTTTAAAGACATGGAATTCTGATCAATCGGTGTAGCAGATGTTGACCAGGTCTGAAAATATGCTGGTGTAGCTTCTGCATGCAGTTGAGGAGGTGTCTAACATGGGTGCAATTTTCCCCAGCTATGTTAAGTAAGCATCATGTTCACATTTTCATGAAACTTCATGTTGTAATGATAGCTCCCGTGAAAAATATCACCTCATTTCATACTGATTTTTTCAACTACTTGTTATAGAATGACATTGGTTTATTTTAGCCTAAAAGCAACCTTTCCTCCACCCAGATGATTTACGGACTCTATTACACAGTGTGTTCTTGATTGCTGCCAACTCAACTGCCTTTAGTCTTTTTTATGAGCTAAAATATTTTAGTTACTGTTTAGCATATGCTATTAACCCTTCATAGGCACTTAAAGCTCAGTGCTTAGTAAAATCATGTGTTGACATTGTATACTTACTCCTACTTGTCCCAGAAATCAATTTGTTATATACTTAATACAACATTGGAACAATTATACGTAGGGACTAGTCCTCTATATGTGAAATAAATTATATGTATTTTTCTTTATTTTAAGATATAAAAACAAATACTGTTAGGGACTAGAAAAAAGGCTAAGTATAATATAATGAAATACGAAGGTATAATGATGCCTGTAACTTTCACTTCAAAAGATGCTTAAAATTGGATTCTGCCTTCTATAATGTATACTGACAAAAGGGTTTAGTCAAAGAAAATTGTTCCATTCTAGAATATTACAGTACATAGAGTTCTAAAGAATCTTCACTTCTACTTTTTGAATCATCTAATGGAAACTTACAAATGCCAAAAGAATTAACAAGTATGTCTGCATGCTCATAGGTCATTTGGTACTTGTTGATTGATCTTTCTTCATTGCCCTGCTAGAATTATTGATAAATGTCCACTCTGTTCCTCGAAATAAAGTTAGAAAATATGTCTAGGCGATATGATGGCATCTATAAATAAAGTACTTTTAAAATCCAAAACAAAAACACACTTCAAGAGCTTCACTAAAGTTCTTCCATACACATACAAAGTTTCTTCCTATTGTGGATTGGAATTTGATTCTATAAAATGTTATGTTGGAGGCTTAAGTTCAAAACTATCCCCAGGACATTTCAAGATAGTGTCTGACCGGTCACATCATGATATATACAATCACTACTCTTGTCTATAGAAATTAAAAAAGGAAGGTCACAAACTTTCTTTACTATAGTTGTGATAAGTAAGTACTCTAAACTGAATAACTGAAGGCCATTTATTTTATAACCAAAATTTTCTAAGTCAGAATTCTGAAAGAGTATCATTCAGGTCAATCCTTGTCTTACAGTTTCGTCAGGCTATAAGCTGATCTGGGCTAGCCTGTCTACCTGCCAGCCTGCCTGCCTGCCTCCCTGTCTACCTGCCTACCTGCCTGCCTGAATACCTGCCTGATTTCCTCCCTTTCTTTTCTTAGTTTTTATAATTTGGGAAGCTTTAGGTGAAAAAAAATACATCCATGTTCATTCAATTCTTTGGTGCTTCATAAAGGAGTGAAGTATGCACCTCTCTGCTGTCAACCAGGACCCTGAAAATCTGCCTCCATATCTTCTTGTGTTTTCCACTAATGGTGGACTGTCTTCCCTCAACAGAAATCAAAGATCATATCTGGACTATCTCTCCATATTGAAGTCTATAGTTTTTCGTTCATCTGCAGTGCCCTGTGTGATGTCACCATACCCCCTATTGTGTTTGCAAATATTTTTTCTCTACTTTATGGAGAATAATTTCTCTATCCATGCATGTGCACACATGCCTGCACATGTGTGTGTGTGCTCGTGTGCACACACACACACACACAAATAAACATGTCAAACATTTTCATAAGGCAAAAATGAAGGCCTTGTTCTGTAATCTAAATATAACTTTGAAATTGAATCAGAAATTAAAATAAAAGATTGTATATGGCTGTGTAGAAGCTCAAATTGTAAAATACATCTTGGTTTAGCTTTATATGTCAATAATCCAACCTGGTTAGAGATTATAAATTCAAAGCTTGATCTTACCAGATCAAAACCAAAAACATACATTCCTGCCTCTTATTTCACTTTGCATTTCTGGTTTCATAAAAATGAACTGTGTTCTCATGTTATTGAGATTTACTATTTTTATCTATGGAAATCATGCTTTAATTTCCTAAGATCATATTTTAATTATCATTTAGCATAGATTCCAAATACAATTAACAGTCTGCTACATGGCGTGGTGTTACATGGTGTATTTTATATCCCTTCTATGGTTTAGAAAAATTTTCAAAAACCAAGAAAGTAATTTCTATTTCTTTAGTTGAAATTGTCCTATTTGAATATTTCTGTACATATAGGTGGGAAATGTATCTGTTAATGATTCAATGGAAACTCTACTAAAGGTTGTTAGGTGACTTCGCCATGTTAATACCTTTTAACAAATATTTCCAAGTTCATATTATTGCTTACTGCTTATTAGTTTCGCATCAGTTTCAATTGAATTACACATTGATTTTGTTTTAATAAGTATGGACATTATAAATTAGTGTCATACCATGCAATTGGTTGTTACATGTTATGTAGTTTAGTTTTAAATTTCATTTTCAGAAATGAACCATGGGTTATAATTAACTGAGCATTTGAGTGGATTATTGGTGAAACTGTTATGCTGTGTTTCAGAAATAGATCAGATATGACAAGGTAACCACAGAGTACATTGTGTTTTAGCATCAGCCCGCCAATGGCACTCTCTTATATCAATTACTTTGTGAACTTACCTTCTTGGAATCCGACTAGTTCAGAGTTTTCTGTATTTATAGATGGTATACTTTGGAGGCGCCTATCTTCCTATGCCTAAAATAGTAAAACGGGAGGAAAATATTATCAGATTTTCTGAACCAAAACCTTGTATTTGAAGGGACCGTCATGTAGCTTACTATTCTCAATCGTCAGCTGCTAGCACTTCTGCCTGTGCCCTCTGAAACTGTGCCTAGATGTACTGTCAGCAAGAGTTTTAAAGTCAAATAAGTGTACAAAAAGAGCAGTGTGCCCCTTACGGGCATGGCTTCTTGTGCAAAAGCCGAGAAGTCTGTGTGGCATCGTGCACCATTAGTGCAATAGAATGAATTTCAAAAAAATATTACACTTTTCAAATTTTTTGGGACCCTTTTCTCCCATATCCTCAATTATCATAATTATATCTGTAAAAGTTCTTTTACAGTTTCAAATAGTGAGCATAATTTCAGTGTAACTTTCAAAACTCAAATTTTGTTTTACAGCAGAGCTTGCTCTATGTAGCAGAAACTAAGTAAGGTGTATTTATAGCCCACATTTTCTCCATCACACTGAGAATCCAAGGCATTCTGTGTCTTTCAGTTTGAGAAGGCAACTGAGCAGAGCTTGAACAATCACTGAATAGTCACATGCAGTATGTGATGCACGCCATGTGAAAGTAACCGGAAGTCTTAAATGTGTTAAACGCTGTCCCCACTCCTTCCCAACTTGACTTCACATGGCACACCTAAGTTATTCGCAGTAATCAGAGAGCAGTAGTCCTGGTGAGCACGTCACTGTGCAGCTCTTTGCATTATTTACACTTGGACTGCATCCTAGGCTTCAGAGCAAATGAGACTTTCAGAAACTGTCAAATGCAACATCACCTTCTCATTGGTTGGTGTTTACACTTCCCGAGGCTACGGAGACCACTCACGCATCTCATTCTGTGAGCTGGTCTAAGCATGGTCTTCGTCAGTTTAGAGATAGGTTTTCACAGCTGCTGCAAAGGGATAAATGTTGTTTAAAATGGGTTTTTCATTGGAAATTTGCTTCATTGCAAATGTACCAGATATGCATTTACCTGTAAATATAGTATACGGAGAACCTCACCTGAATTCTCTTCAAGCAAAAGCCATTCCACTTAATCTGCCTAGTTATATTTTATTATTAATGTGGGCAAAAATGGCAGTCATGAATCTTCTCTGCCCTTCCTTTAAAACCACAAAACATAGATGTGTAAAATGTATTTTCCAGACATTGATGCAAGAAAGTATCACGAAACAGAAAAAAACAAAAAGCCACAGGGATAAACATCAGAAATTTGCTTTAAATGGTTTTGGTCCCTTATAATTGCTTTTCTGTCAGCAGGATTATTAACAATTTTGGACATCTGAAAATTAAATTAACAGCCTGAAAATATTTTATAGAATGAGATAGAGCATGATCCATGAAACATAATGACCCCACTGAAACTCAGCCAAGTCGGTGCAGCTACTCACTTAGGCAGAGTAGACACCTAGTAAATCATCACCAAGCAAATTGGACAGAGCAAATTAGCTTACTGAATTCCAAAGCCTTAGCTACCAGAAAGAGGATATGCCACTAATTAGAACGAAGGAACTCAATGCATGCTGTTATCAGCAATGAAGGAGAAAGCAAGACTTTAGCTTTGACACTGGTCCGTGGAAGCTCACGAATCTGGGTTACAGAGGTGTATTACCTATGTCAGGGTATAAAGCTGATGTTATACCATGCCCAGTTTGACACGGGGGAAGTTGCACACTTTCTAGAATATTCACCTAATGAAGTGTAAAACTTTTCACCAAGTTAGTTGCTTTGTTCAGAATACATATACAGAGACTAAAATATATATGCAGTTACACATACACAAATGAAAGATAAAAAACATTTTAAAGTATGTACCCTTTAAATGAAGATTCTACTTCATGAACTTTTTTTCTCTACAGTATTCCGATTTTTATTTCATTTGGAAAGTGTATTTTTGTTTTGTGTAAAATAAATATTTGGACTCGGTTTATCACTGGGGATTAATCTGAAATCATATTTTCTAGCCTTAATTAGCATTCATTTGCTTAATTGTCATCCTCAGCCCCATGATTTTCGTTTTTCAGTAACTTGAACAATGCTATCTTCTGCTGTTTGCACTTTCATTTAAATTTCTATTAAGGTTTATGAACAGTAATAAGGTCCTGTTTGAATATTCATTAGCTTTTGAATTGTGAGCTATGAAAAGGTGCTTTCTTTTACCTTAATGAAACTGGCACACCATGGGACTGATCAGTTGTGACATTTGATTTGAGGCACCCAGTGAATTCTCTCATTGTTTATTGACACATCTTGTCCAAACAGCTCCCTCGCAAGTGAGTGGAGTCATGAAGGAGAGAGTGCTGCAGCGAAGTGTGGAGCTCTCCTGGCAGGAACCAGAACATCCCAACGGAGTCATCACGGAATATGAAATCAAGTATTATGAGAAAGTAAGTGTGAGAGAGCTGTAGTGTGAACAGTGCAGCACCTGACACCATCCAAGCACACTGCATGCTAGTGACGGGCATTACACTACTATTCGGAGCTACTTCACAATCCGTACTTACGATTAATAACCATCTCCACAGTCTCTGATTTAGGATTGGGACCAAGATATCTATTTATTAACTTTCTGTGTCACACAAGTGAGACTGTGTACTCGTAGTGGATTTAGTCAGTTTTTTTTATTTAATTATTCGATAAAGAATGCTTTGGTGACACAGAAACTAATCAATCTAATACATTTTGAAAAGTGTCCCTTTCAGTTGATTTGTACACTTAATGACACTTTAATTTAGGGCTTTTATAGTATCGATGTTTTCAAATATGCTTGTAAGAGCTAGTGATATTATGCATAATATGTATATAATACATTCCAATACGAAGATTATGATGATGTTAGTCCATTCCTTTAGGTTCTGTAGCATATATACTGATTTATTATGTAGCATACCTCTCCTTCTATAGGAAGTCTAAAATTCATGTACTGCTCTTTTCTCTACCCTCCATAGAAAGACCAAATATTAATAAAAAAGAATCTGTCCATATAAATCTATTCATCCATGTCTTGTTTAGAAAGGATGAAACTAGAAACTATATTTACAAACACTTATGGAGATTTACCACATAGAAACACATCACTCAAAATTTAAAATGCATAACATACAACTATTAAACAGTATGACCTTAATTGTAATAAATGATACCTTATCCATTTAACGGAGTTGACTTAGGTGAATGCTCTAATGTATTGAACTACTTCACTATCTAGACATGATTATAAAATAAATCCTAGCATTTTGCCAAATTTGGAAAATGATAAACTCCAAGGAAATATGTACAATTCAAGGCAATGGTACTCCACACCAGGTAAGGAAGCCAGTATGGGAAGTGCCAAGGTTCACACTGAAGTACTTTGGCTTACTTATTTCATCCTGCCTTGGTTTCTCTTGGCCTCAGCTGCATTTTTATGTCTCAACCTTGTAACAAAAAGCACATTTCTTGTCCCATCAAATGTGCTTAACGGGGATCATTGTTTTTAACGCTGCTTTTGTTATATCTGTTACACCATAATCCCTAATAGTTATGGTCCTTCCAGAAATTGGCAGATTTTAAAGTCAATAAAACACATTTTACAGTACAATGTGGCAGAGTTTCTCACATGGAATCTGCAATCTTTTGCAAATCTTTACTCTGAAATAAGTGCATTCAAATTGCTGGGGTTTATTTGCATGAAAGAAACAGAATATATTTACAGCCAGTAATGTGTAAAATAGGCAGTTATTGGAATGCAGTATTGGAGTGGCAAAGCTGTGCCGTGTGAAGGCACAGGACCTGTGTATTGTTGCTCACTGACTGTGAATCTCTCTAGCTCTGCCCAGATATACTTCAACTGTCCATAATTAGATATATAATATCATGATCATCTTTATAAACGGTTATGCAGATGGCTATCATGAATCTACACAATAAAGCTACTCCGAGTTTTAGTTCCACTTTTAGAAGTATCGATGTAAAGGCAAATAAATCAGGGTGATATTTTCAGATTTTAGTAAATAGTTTTAACCCTGGTACTTACAGAAGAAATCATAAACCATCCAAAAATGTATATTTAAAAACATATAACTTTTTCAACTTGTCTTCATAAATAGCTTAAGAAAATCACATCAAATGAAAATTCAACTGTTACTCTTTTAAAATATTGTTTTCAAGAGTTTTTATGTGCTTCAATTTTCATATTTAATTAATTCTTAAGCTTATCTCAAATGTATGAAAAGTGTCATATATGTACATAAAATGTGCTCAATACTTACAAGATTTTAAAAGCTAATACATACACACACACACACACACACACACACACACACATATATATATATATATATATATATATATATGCATGTTCCTGCTTTAATGAACTTTGCAAGCCTTGATATTTACATTTGGCAAGTGAGTAAATGAAGTCAAATTTAAGATAATGTCAAACCACAACCATAATCGACATTTACTCTTAGATTGAAAGTTATAGATTAATAATTGTACTAAGTACTATGCTGTGAATGTAGTTTTCTGCCTTTTTATTGAGAGTTAACTGATGTGTCACTATGGGTTGTAGTGTTTAGGTAAATTTCTTGATTTGATAGGTTGCTTGATTTTTTAGTACATAAATTTTGTCATCTAACTATCACTCAGAAAAATGTTTGAAAGAGCCAGATTGCTGTACAAAGTCCTGTACTAAGCCAGAGGTTTCCTGAATGTACTTGCATGTGGCCAAAAAGTTGTGGCCATTATGCCTTGTCCCAACACAGCAAAAGCCGAAACATTGTGAATCACTTTAATGAAATTACTTCTCTTTGAAATGTATACAACAAAGCCATGTTTCTATTGCATCTTAGTTTATCTTAGAAAAAGTCTTACAGTGTTCAAAAAGGATCGGTGTAGCATTGGTTAAACAAAAGCACTGCAATACATTGAAATCAGCTACCAGAATCAACTGCCAAATAAATTTTCCCTGTAAATATCATTGCAGGATCAAAGAGAAAGGACATACTCAACACTGAAAACCAAGTCCACCTCAGCCTCCATTAATAATCTGAAACCGGGAACAGTGTATGTTTTTCAGATCCGGGCATTCACTGCTGCTGGTTATGGAAATTACAGCCCTAGGCTTGATGTTGCCACACTTGAGGAAGCTTCAGGTAAAATGTTTGAAGGTAATTACCATCTTTGGTTCAGATTCTTTCTTGGCTTTTTGTTTTGGGGTTTCTTTTTCCCTATTGTATTGAGGGTGATGATTTCACATCAAGAATAAATTTTATATCTAAAAATGAATTTACATGAACATAATGATTTCCCTTATAAAAGCCACTCATCAAAATAAATATTAAATGTCTTTATTCAATGATGATCAAGCTTTATGATATCAGTCTTTTAAATGTATACGGTATTTATTTAGTAAAAATGAAATAGGAAACACATGTAGGAGTCATTCAGTTTATGTGTTGACAGAAGGCCGTGTTGTAACTCGAATTATGTGCTTCAAATAGACACCTTTACATAAAGACCCAAAAAGGTGACTTGAGAGATAACAGTTCACTATTCATGATTTTGAGTTCATTGCAGTTCTATGCTTCTACCAATGGTCTCCAACACTGAGGGTTTAGAAAGATCTCAAAAACTCGTGTCTCTTTCATTTGGACTCTCTCTTTTAAACATTTATTATGAATTATTACAGTTATACTAGGGAATATGAAGTATATATCAAATATAAATGAATATCCTGGAACGCAGCACTTATCCTGAAAATAGAACATAATCAATGAGTTTTAAGCCCCTTTATCAATTGTTTGTGTTTCAAAATGGCTATGTTTCATGTCACATATAAACAGTTACAGCTTAAGATGTAAGTTTCTTCTCAGACTGTACTCAGGGAACTGTGAGAACAGCTGCTGGCCACCCTTCAGCTGGGCTAAGACATTGGTGTATTTCCATATTTGGGAGGTCTTGATTCCTCCTGCTGTTATTGCTTAGACACCAAGTTTACCCAGTGATTCCTTCCTGTTGTCGTTTGTCATTCTAGTATTCCTCTAAAATTCTAAACAAAACTGAATAAATCCATGATATTACTTTCTCCCTTTAGCTTTCAAAAAGCTTTTAAAGTAACAAAGATTTGATCAGAATTATTTTGACTTCAGACAAAATTATGACTTTTAAATGATAGAATAAATTAATAAATATGCTTTGTGTAAATTGAGACTTGGTAAATTTGTTAGCCATAATATCTTCTTCTTTAAAATATTATTATATTTTAAAATAAATAACAAAAAAATGTATATTAAGTGAATATGAACCATCAATCATTTGTAGTGAACTGAATATGTAAAAGTATCAGGTGTAAAATATTGCCATAATGTGGTACAATGTGTTAAATGCCATTTGGTTTTATCAGTATCATTTTTTATTATATATATAATAGCAAAATTAAGAATATCTACATTGACTAGCTCCCAAACACCTACTAAAGCAATTGAAGTAGATATTTTAGCACTAAAACAAAAAAAGTCCCTTAGTATTGAAGTGTATTGCCATAATTTTAACTGAAATTTTTCTAAAATTACCTTATGCTTTCTATTGTCTAATGAGATACTTTCAAGTTTTGGTATTTCTTCTTTAGTTTTGAAAGCTTTGAAAATGAATTTATATTCATTCTTGACTTTGTAAATTTTGACACAGTCTTTTATTTATTGAATTTGGATATTCATTAATATCATTTCACTTTTTAAAAGGACGTAACTAAGACTTCAAAAGTAAGGTGAAGTGTCAGATACTGATTATGCATGTGAAATTAATGTTAAAATGATGTTTTGTATTAGAAACCATATAGTAATTTGTATTATCATGATATCTTCTTCCATTTAGATGTAAAATTGAAGAAAGAATTTACCTTATTCCACTGTACTGTTTGTTGCATAGAAATCACTCATGAATAAGAAATGCTCAAATCACACCAACATGGGCTAGGTTAGCAGGATAAATCAGGGCTCTGAGATAGGTGTTAGAAATCTCTCCTTGGTATATCCATGTGTTATTCGAGATGCACTCCTCCTGGGAAAGTAGTATCCACATTAAATTCATATATACAAAATGTGTGGATAGTGCACAGTTTGAATTTTCTAAAGGTCTCATTATTTAGCCAAACTATTCTCAACAATTTCTTTTTCTCAGAAGCACTTTTACTCTTTTATTGAGGAACCCTCAAAAGGTTGTATTTATGTTAAAACATACCATATTAATCTCACCTCCTTTAGCCACTACTGTAATGTCATTAGGTCACTGAGTGTTGTAGTAATTATTTAAAAACGGCCTCAGGTCAAGCCAACTATCTAAGCCGCAGCGGCTCTGCCTAGTTCAGACGCCATGTTTTGTGGCCAGAGGCCACCTGCGCGCTGCAACTAGAAATGACCCGACCAGAAACACCAGCCCTGCCACCCATGAGATGCCAGCGTGGGAGATGGCTCTGCCAATCTTCCACACTGTCTCTGCATAGCTGGGCATTGCTCAGACCATCTCACCATCCACTCGGTCCCGGTAGAACAAATGAGACTGTAATGCTTAAAGATTAATCAAAGGCTTTATATGTTTGGTAAAGCTCAATAACAAGATGCTGATATAAAGAGAGTTGTTTCCCAATTAGCTAACCTAAATAAAAGTAGTTACCCGCACTGCTCTCCATACCTGCGTGGCTTTCCATCCTCCTACATCTCTGCGCTCTCTCTCTCTCTCTCTCTCTCTCTCTCTCTCTCTCTCTCTCTCTC
>NW_021604576.1:14601036-14650383 GCF_004785775.1 Grammomys surdaster
TCTCTCTCTCTCTCTCTCTCTCTCTCTCTCTCTCTCTCTCTCTCTCTTCCTCCTCCTCCTCCTCCTCTTCCTTTTTCCTCTTCCTCTCCAAACTCCTTCAACCTTAGCTCCTCCTACAACTGAGCTTCTGAAAAACTTGATATTGCATTTATAGGCTAGTGAAAGTGAAAATAAACAATATATTCTTATTATGGGAAAATAATGCTGGTCTTTCAGATTTCCTGGAAAGCTATTGAGGACTCACAGCGATGCCTAGACTAGTCCCTCTGAGGTTCGCTGGCTCAGCATGTGTGCTATTCTAAGACTTAAGTACACATGGAGATGTGAGAAATATTAAGTGTCCCTAATCTTAGCTTAGTGAAAAGTTGTGCCAAGTTTGTGAATTCTGTCCATATGGTTAAATCTAGCAGAAGTCACAATGCACTATTACTGCTTAAGAAATAGTGATGTGCTATGTTCAGAAGCAAAACAGAAGGGAAGATTCTCCCTGGAAGAGATCACTTAGACACTGTTCAAACTGAAATTAACAGACTATCCAATTGTGCATGCATCCCCAGTTTCCCTTCTACTTAGACAAATTACTGGTTTTGCAGTTGTTAAAAGATGGTCTTCTGATTATGGACTCAACAGTTCCATCTGAAATGGTCTACCCTTGACATAGATGAAAATATTAATAATACAGGTCAACTATTGAAAGACTAAGGTTCAACACTAAGAAACCACATGTGGATAAACATTCATAACTGTTGATTCACTGTTCAGCTGAGCTCAGTGTTTCCATTGGAGTGCTGCCTGAAAAGCTAAGGGAAGAACTGAGCCTTAGACAAGCAGAGAATTGGCCTCTTGGGATCGCTGAATACGAAGCATTTCTACACTTGGGTGTATAATTGTTTCCTTTCCAGGGAGAATTATTTCACTCTTTATCTTCTCTGTCTATGTAAAAAGCCAGATAGAGAATAGAGATAAAAAAACAAGCAAACAGATAAATAAGAAGGAAAAAAACTAAACTAAAAACTTGTGCTTTCTTAGTCATATGCCTATTAGACTGCAACTCAGCATTTAGAACTTAAAGGTGATTTACTGAAGAAATAATCTTTCCTTTGTTTAGTTCTCTCTAGAGGCAGATCACCAGGTGACAAATTAAGGAATGTTTAATATGAACATTCAGAAACTGTATGACTAGATATCTTTATAGTTTTTCTGTATAATATAGAAGCTATCTCTTTAGGGAAGTAAAGGATAAGTTCTCAGATGAAGACAACATGGGTAAAACAGACAAAATCTTTTTAGGACTTGACACTACTGGCTGAGGCAAGGCAGTTTTACGTATATAATATTTTCTGCCCTTAGAGACTCATTCCCTTGACACCAAGAAGAAAGAGTAATGTTTTCCATCATGCCTTGTATGAAAGATTATCGTTGTTGACTATTTTAGAAGTGGCAAATTATATTGATTTGAGTTTATATCTTACACATTTGTAACTGGGTAATTTTGCATGTAAATTTTCACTATATATTATCTCTAGCAATTGTATCTCCATCTACCTATCTACCTATCTACCTATCTACCTACCTACCTACCTACCTACCTACCTACTTACCTACCTATCTACCTATCTTATCTATCTATCTATCTATCTATCTATCTATCTATCTATCCATCCATCTATCTATCACCTTGGTAATGAAACTGCTATGCTATAAATAAAACATAACAGCTGTTACAGAGCTGGAAGTGATAAGCTCATGTTTCTTGAATCGTCCTGAGTCCCAAGCTGCTTTAGAGGACATGACTCATGGAGTTATCCGCATAGAGACTGTAGAGACCAACTGAACTTTTGTTAATGACCTTAGGAGAATCATTAGTATGTATAGGAAAGACTACAATTCAATAATTGTAAGATATTTTTAACTAGTTAAAAAAGTTTGCTTATCATAAATATATTATTGTCTGTCTAATCTTGTGCCTTAAAATCCACAAATAACCTTTTCCTTAAATGTATATTGTTACATAAAATGAATTTCTTTGAAATTCAAAATAAATAGTCTGAATTGTTTCCTATTCAGCCTTTCATGTTCCTCCTAACAGTGAGTGGGTCTGAGCCTCTGTCTTCTGTTTGTAGCAACAGCAGTCTCGAGTGAACAGAATCCTGTCATCATAATCGCTGTGGTGGCTGTAGCAGGGACCATCATCTTGGTGTTCATGGTGTTTGGCTTCATTATTGGAAGAAGGTAAAGCAAAGATCCTTCTATTATTTGACATAAAATATGTTGATTTCCCAAAAGTGCCAACCGTTCATTCTATTAGAATATCATTAGCAAATATGTGCACTTCTTTTCTGATACAAATATTAAAGGTCAGGTCGTTGCTTTTATTTTCCCCAAATCAATGTGCATTATGAATTTGATCATTGTCTTCCATATAAAGTGGATGATTGCTACAATTAATATTAGGTGAATGTATATTGATTACCTTCAGTTATTTTCATAGTAAATACAGAAGAAACCTGGGGAAAGATTTACATTTTTAGCTGTGTTTAATCAACTTTTTGGAAAGCCATTTAAGATTTGTAGGCTTTTCCAGTAAAAATATAAGAATGAATACTAGTTGATAAAGCTAACACCACAAAACTTTCCTGTTGTCTGATTTTACACATATGACTCCATTTTCTGTTAAAATCTTGATCAAGTAGATTGATATGTTATTATCAAGTGTCATAACTGTGAGTATAATGTAGTTGTGTTTATTTATACCTGTAGCTAGCATGTTGATGCATAGCAGTGCTCTTGACATTGCAATCTAATCCATGTGACAAGATCACCCTGTAAACTTTCCGCAAATCTACTTTTGTCCCTCCAGGCACTGTGGTTATAGCAAGGCTGACCAAGAAGGGGATGAAGAACTCTACTTTCATTGTAAGTGTTTGGCTTTTTCTTTCTTTCAGTATATCCAGATTGGAACAGAATAACGATTGTTCCTACTGGCATTAATGGATCCCTAATGCATCATGCTTGAAATTCTGCAATGAGGTCAAAATGTAACAGTCACATTCCTTCAGAATATTCAACTGCTTCCACATCACAGATTTTTGCCTTTTGAAAACCCTGCCCAGGTGTTCTCCTTGCTACAGTAGTGAACCATTAAATGTAGCACTTTCCTCTTTTCTAGTAAGGGGTGTCATTGTAAGTTACAATAGGCCCAATCTCCCACCCAGTGAGTGATGGTCACAAGAATCACACAGCACAGGAAACTAGTATGAATTATTACAGAGAGATGTGTCATGGGAAATAAATAGTATAATGTTAGTCTCCAATCCTCTGATGCTTTCCTAGGAATGTGAGCTACCTGGTTCTTAAAAGCTCATGTTAGAAATCAATTCTGAAGGAGGCCTATCAATCCAAAGAAAATAAGAGTGCATCTGCATTACTTTTCTTGCAAAATGAATGGCAAGTGGAAATAGTGTTTTTAGAATAAATGTTGATACTTTTACAAATGAAATAAAAGCCTCGGAATCAAATTATTCCACTTCTGTAATTATGATATTCAAAACCAAGCATATTATTCCTAGTTTTAAGCCATGAAAATATAAAATCTGAGTGTGTTTATTATTTTAATTGCTATACTTTTCTTATGCATAAATAAAGTTCCTAAATTGATATAATTACTAATAATGCCCCTATCCTAAAGTGATGAGTATCTAAATGGGACTCAGGAATGTCAAATCATTTTAGAGTGTCCTCATAGTTCTTAAAAACAGCACTCATACTGAAGATGTGGGTCAAATTAAAAATACTCTTCACTAAATTTTACTCCTTTGCATCTATTGAAGCAGTGGTCATTTTGACCTCTGCTTTTGGAAAGAGATGATGTTGTGTAACAATGATCCAAACTGAACAGGAAGATCTGTAGAATCTTAACACAGAAGCAAGGAGGGCATGTTCACAATCACACAAGTGCAAGGAGAGATGAGTTTATCATGAGTCTTAGGCTTCAAATATTCTCTATTATTGAACCCTTCCTCTGCTCTGGGAGGTCCCAAGCCTTTCTCTGTATAATTGTATATTTATTCTCTTTATGTTGACATCCCAGACCATATACAGGTCACACCTTAAATGTTTTGAGTCTCCCTGCCTCCATGTGATTCTGTTCCTCGCCTTTGACTAATTTGCCAGTGAGTGCCCTATAAAAAAAAAAGCATCATTAATGAGAATCCAATGGCAAGTTTATAAGTAGAAGACAAAGACAGTAGAGCTGTTTTTTGCCTCCTTTGTGACAGAAAACCAACCAAACAAAAAATTTAATACTTCCCAAAACAAAAAAGAAACCACTGGAATCTGAGTGCCTAAGATTATTTGTATTGAAATGCATCTTCAGAATAAAAATATTAAGACCTGGATAAAATTACTGGAATCATTCATCATGCCATAGGTAGATAATTTATTAGTGCAGTTGCTTAATATTGCTACCATCAATATGTCACTTTTTCTGTTGTTTAAGGGATTTATATAAGATATTCACAAATAATCAAATAGACTCTAGTTCATTTGCTCTTGCCTTGTAGCTTGATGCAGAATTTAAAGGGAAACACAGCTTAAGTGAAATTCATGGTATAGCTCTATGTTTAAGTGTCATTCTTCAGTTTTAATATTTTGAAGCCATTCACTTTCTTTCATGTTTTACATCCAGTTTTTAATTGGAACCATTCAGAATGAATGTTTTACTGGTTCATGTAGACAGGATGAACTTGCTATATATATAAGCAGTTTTCATCTCTTTTGCAAAATATCTGTAGTGGTTTTGAAATACTTAACATTTATGAGAAATGTAAATGAGGTATAAAACATATACATACACATACGTGTACACACACATATATGTACACACATACACACACACACACACACTTATTCTCTTATGTTGGACAAAGCAATGGACCAGAATATTCAGAAATTATGTCAATTCTTTTAACTTAAAACAAACTTTTAAATGAATACTGAAAAAGTAAAGTGTGCTGGATTGCTCGGTCCTATTGAATCTTGTGTATTTTTGACTCATTCTTTTTACGTAGCTATCCTGTCATTGAGTGTGAACCACACACTGGATCCCATTTTATGGCTCTATCTAAAGGACCCAGCTATTTACACTACATGCTGGTGTCCTGTTATTCCCTCAGCACATTGGAGATGCAGAGAAAACAGATTTGATTTTTTTTACAGAAATTTGAAAGCCCTGATTTTAACAGAATGCCCAGTCATTTGTAGCAGGCTCCCTGGGCTCCTGAGAGCCCCCAGTATCCCATTTTAAGATATAAATACAATGGAGGATCTTAGTGTAGCAGTCCCAATTTGCATTCCGTTTCCTCCTACCATTTCTTCTAACAATGTCTTAGAATCCAAGCTGGGTAGTATTTCATGTTTTTTATGCCAAAACAGCTTTGGCCTGTCAAAATGTTTTATGACAGCTTGAATAAAGAACCATCAGAGACCCATTTGAGATGCAGAAGGCTACTTCCAATCTAGCTTCCTTATGGAAAACAAAAGGAAACAAAAGAAAAAATGAAAGAAAGAGAGAGAGAGTAAAAAGGGAGAAGATGGCTCTTTCTCCAACTGCCTGACAACCTAGGAGGTTAACCTATTGTTTTCTTCCCTTCTTTCTCTTTCCCCTCTTTCCTGTACTCCTCTTTTTTCTCTTCCTATCCCCTCTCTCTCTTCCCTTCTTGTGTTTTTTTTCATGTTCAGCTTTAGTAACAAATGAGCATCTGTCAGTTTTATAAATCGCAACAATAACTGTTTAAGACAATCAATTTTGGATAAACAATCAACTACAGCAGAATAAATCAAGATTTTTAAGTCCCATTTTCCTTTATACATTCTGCTTATTTTGTTGTTATATGTTTATTTTTTAAAACTCTGATCTTGATTGAATGTGATGACATAAGCACAGTTAGGCTGCAGTGTAAATATATGAAGACATTGTTCTGAGAGTAGTATGATTTCATGGAAAGATTGTTTGGCGGCTTTGTTAAAATTAATAAAGAATTTTTAAGGATATAGTGTAATTTTCTTCATTGCATTAACATAACCAAATATGCCTATCTATCTTTGTCTTGAACCAAATGAGTAGATTTGGAATACTTTGTTGTAATTGAATTTGATATAAAGTTGACTTAGCATTTATCTGTTACCTGCATGCTTCTGGGTGCATTGAAAGATTTTAACTTTTAAAATGATACTATGTTGTTTCACTTTTGACTACCTTTTGTGAGGCATACTGGCTACCTCCTCCTATTAGCTAAGATCTTCCAAAGCCTTATAACGAAAAGTTTATATAAACCAGTTCTCTTTCAAATCACTGTCATACTTGGTAACAGATCCCAGGAATATTGTAAATTTTCTAATTTACCCTGCACTTTGTATATCCAGCCTCTATTACCCTCAAGGTGAATATAAAACTATGTCTTTTGAATATTTCTCTTTGATTTTGTGATAGCAGTCCCTCATATCTTGTACTAATTTTATGTATATGTCAACAGTGGTTGGTCTTTAAAAAATAAATCAAAGAATAAGTAAGTTGTCTAAATGTTTTTAATATTGCTGTCAGTGTAGTGGTCTACCTGTAAACAAAATGTCTTCTTCCCTGGTGTATTAATTTGATGGATTGACTGGCTGATAGATTTATCAATGTGTCTACAAGTCCATTCCAACCCTTGGTATGACTTAAAGTAAGCTGTGATGGTCTGAGTTTAATCAAAACCTCTGGTGCGATAGGCACAGGCACATCAGAAATTTCGGTGGATGTCTTTTGTTGATTTACTGGAAAAGCAATTCAGTTAGTAACCTATGAGTTGGATCCTATGCTACCTATAGAGGCTTGCAGATAATACCTAGACGCCAGCAGACTGGAGTAGTCTGTAAAAACTGCTGTGAATGAGGTGATGTGGAAGCAAGGTCACTGTTCCAAGGAGCACTCTGCATAATGACATTCCTGGGCTGACTGCACAATAAGTGCTTTGCTTCATCACAGTCATGCTTTCTTACATCATTACAGTTAAATTTCCAGGCACCAAAACCTACATTGACCCTGAAACCTATGAGGACCCAAATAGAGCTGTCCATCAATTCGCCAAGGAGCTAGATGCCTCCTGTATTAAAATTGAGCGTGTGATTGGTGCAGGTAAGGCTGTTGTAGCTTCCTTATTCAGCTGTTCTATTTAGCCAAGATCGAAAGTCATATATCATAATGACAGCCAAATAATTATACTTCACGTATAGAACTCTTGCATTTACCTGAACTATTGGGAGCAATGAGGCTGTACTTGTTTATGAAATCTTAAAAAAAAAAAGAAAGAAAGAAACAGAACGGGAACATGTAGTAGTCTGAATATATGTGATTTCAACTGAGGTCTTAAGATGGTATGTTATTAGCAAACTCATAGTCCCCTTTTTCTGTTTTTCAAGAATAACCTAGAATTTTAAACATCAGAATTTTTTGAATCCTGATATAATATACACTCCTGTCTTTAAAACTACCTGTTTTCTCTTCTATCTGTAGCAATTAACCATTGACCATGTACATTTATGTAGAAATGTATATATAAATTAATTACATGGAATACTATAAATTTATTTTTTTCAGCCAAAAGTGCTTATACCTAGGAAGTATAATGCATATAAATTCCATACTTTAAAATCTTTAATATATATTGTTCCTTACACTGTAAAAGCAATAGCAATGGTAACAATTTGGTAATATGCACTAATGCTTTAGTGAGTAGATACTGCAAATCTAAAGGCTGACTCAGAAAGCATGTTTGTTAATTCAACTGAAAAGCCTATGTAACAGACAGTTAGTAAGACCTAACTTCTATGAACGAACAAAAATATGTCTTCGATTTTTTTTTTCCCTTCATTTCATAAGCTGTTTCATTGCATATGGAAAATAAAAATCTCCCATCAATTTAAATATTTTTGTTTTCATTTAGGAAAAAAAAAATCTCTTCTTGGTAAAATTTAATATTAAGTTTTTTTTTTTTTTTTTTTTTTTTTGGAAACCATGAGCTATTTCAGCAGTTAAAACATGCCTGCTTGTTCTTTTCCTTCAGGAGAATTTGGAGAAGTTTGCAGTGGTCGTTTGAAACTTCCAGGGAAAAGAGACGTTGCAGTGGCCATAAAAACCCTGAAAGTTGGTTACACAGAGAAACAAAGGAGGGACTTTTTATGTGAAGCAAGCATCATGGGGCAATTTGACCACCCAAATGTCGTCCATTTGGAAGGGGTTGTTACAAGAGGTAGACACTGGTGATCTCCTTCACTTACTAGTGTCCTGGAAATTAGTAGCATTGCTTAGACAATTAAAAATCAAACTCTGAGTACATTTCTAACTGATTTTGACTGGTGTGTAACTAACAAAAAAAATATTATTGCTGCTACTTCAGAATATAATCAAGGAAAACACAGGATTAGATTTGAAGAATGAATCTCATGGCTAGGATGACTGATGAATGTATTTATTTTGCAAAGCTATAAAAGTGTTGTAGCCCCTCTATATTGTGTATAAAGTTTCACTTTTGTTGTTGTTGCTGTTGTTGATCACAGAGTACAAAGGAGAAGTGCAGGGAGTGGCCATGGGTTAGAGTGTTGTAACTACCTTCCACAGCCTTGCATGTCTGCCCAACCTTAGCCCTGCTATTAGAAACTATCACTTCTGACCCCCTCGGGTTCTCCAAAGAGCACCATGGGGTTTCAGGGTGAAAGAACGAGAAATTCTCAAGTGTAGGGCATAGCTTGTGAAATAGCATTTTCTCCTTTTGTTTATTTCATCACTAGGGAAGCCTGTCATGATCGTGATAGAATTTATGGAGAATGGAGCCCTGGATGCATTTCTCAGGGTGAGTTCTCACCTCATTCTCCCATGCACGTGGACTGGGCCTGAGAGGGGCCCATGTGTGTAAACTGTCTCAAAGTGTGAACATGTAAACTGGATGAACTCAGAAAATTATCTTTGGAAAAAAAAAAAACACATTTTTTTCTAAGTGAGAAAACATAGTAGCTAAGGTAAAGTTCTTATAATTTTTTTTTATGTGATCAACAATGACATATTTAACTTAGAGTCATAAACAGATCTTCGTTGTTGTATCACTGCAATATGGACAGTATTCGCTTTCCTGAAGTAACAAACAGGAAAATACACATTTTTCAAATGAACATCCTCCCAGTGGCATGTCTGTATCCTTTTACAACTGAGTGGTGACCCGTTTGGTTGTGAAGGTCTTTCGCACAGTTGTAGAGCATTAATGCAAGTCTGATGGCAGTACGACCAAAGGGAAAAAATAAAGTATAATCAGCCACTGTTAATCATTTGCTATCTTTAGTTTTTCAATATTCTAAATCCAAACTTGACCTGTTTTGTTTTTACTCTTTGGAGAATAAACAATGCATGTGCCTTCCTTGCTCTATGCATTCTTATTGACATGCATGTTTTGGCATGTAGGGGACACTTATCAAGGTTTTTTTTTTTTGGAAATTCTATTTCCTTGTTTTTGTTGGAATTTTAGCATGTAAATAAATGGATTTTTATAATAGCCAATTATTTTCAGCTATCACGAAAATAATAAATAGATGTAAATAACTAGGTATTACCACAGATCTATCATGTTGACTATCAACTAAACCAACATGTGCTACTTTTTCCACTAATTATCTACCTTATGCAGAACATTAATAATACTTCCTATTATACAATGGTAGATTGCAAGTACCCATCTGTGCTTTTTTGTTTTTGTTTTTGTTTTACTGGTGACTTCTGTTCCCTTAAATGTCCCATTAACTGGCCTTTCTTTCATCTACCTACAGAAACATGATGGGCAGTTTACGGTCATTCAGTTGGTGGGAATGCTGAGAGGCATTGCAGCTGGAATGCGATACTTGGCTGATATGGGATACGTTCACAGGGACCTTGCAGCACGCAACATTCTTGTCAACAGCAATCTTGTTTGTAAAGTGTCAGATTTTGGCCTGTCCCGGGTTATAGAGGATGATCCCGAAGCTGTCTACACAACTACTGTAAGAAAACACCTATTAGTATGCTTCTTACTCTTATCCCAAACGTGCCAGAATGGCTTAATGGAAAATTAAGCACCAGGAGACATGCAAATTGACCTCAGCATTTCCTTTCATTTGAGGAAATTGGTGTTATTATTACTGTCTATACATAAAACCAGAAATGAAGGGAGAAGAATAATGATGTTACATCTTACTCTGGTGTTTCACTGTTTGGACTTACGCTATATAAATAGTATTCAGTTAAATGCAATATCTATTTACTGGTATATTATCACAGAAGTAAATATAATGGTGTTTAAATACAGACACGGAAAGTCTGAGGATGCTAACTCATGACTTTTATGATATTAGTTTACAAGGATGGCATGTGAAAATTTGACTTAAATACCACATTTTTCACTCCAGTTTACTGGCAATGTGGCTGATTTGTCATTATCTATTCATTAGACTCTCGCCCTGACACACACAAGGTCCATTAAGTACAGTTGCCTCAGAAATGAACACATAATGAGCGCCTAATAGAAAGATTGGTAACTTTGAATATAGAGAAGTTCAAGGTTCACAGACCTGATGCTGCTGGGCTGCCAACCCATGGCGAAACATTTAACATAGCTGATGGCATGCCCATGAATGATGTATAAGCTACTGTGCATACTTAAAATGTCAACGTCTTCTTTTTATATAACAGGGTGGGAAAATTCCAGTAAGGTGGACTGCACCAGAAGCCATTCAATACCGGAAATTCACTTCAGCCAGTGATGTGTGGAGCTATGGGATTGTCATGTGGGAAGTAATGTCTTATGGAGAACGACCTTATTGGGACATGTCGAATCAAGATGTAGGTGATTCATTGTACCGAGAAGACTTACACATTTACACTCACTTCTCATGTAGCAATGTCAGTGGTTCATTAAGGACACATTGTTTCAGATTTATAAAAATATAGTTTCCTAGATTCCCATCATTATCAATGATGTTAAGAATTATCATGAATATGAGGGTTTTTTTTTACTTAGAATGCTTACTTCCTTTTTTCACTTTAATCCTATTGGCACAGTAGGATGCTGAAGCTATTACATTTTCCTTAATGGTGATAATGGTACGAAGGGAACCTCTGAAAGAGTTGGGTAAAACCAATGCAGCAGAGTAGAACGGTCGTCACTACCATTTAGAAGAAGGCTAGTAGTAAATGAAGTAGACCTGTACTTCTTAAATTGATATACATGTAGGCAAAAACAGAAATCAGCTACAGCTAAACTTCAGGTATTTTCATTAGATTGGCATCTTTGTTTATAATTCAGACTTACCTAACAAGTTCCTGAGGCTTTTAAATGCATGTTCTGTACATGGGATGCTTTGGGATCTCAGCATTAACCGGAAGGCATATGCTTGAGAAGAGGGAGGTTTTTAATCATTTATGGGTTCTGGTATTTTTGAATTGAGTGATACACCTTTTCCTGGTTTTGCTTTGTTTTTAATGTTTCAAAAACAAAAATCTAAGTGGTGCTTCCTTTTGGCAGAGGCAGAGTTGCTAATATTTGACAGGTTTCAATGTCAAATATTTCATGGACTGTCAAAATGTGGCAAACAAATCCTTGGGGTAGAGAAAGGGAATATTTACATCCCCAGATACTCCATAGAGTTTCATCTCTTCTGACACCTTTCTTCTCGTACTAGTTTCAAGCCTAAAAGGATTGACAGCAATGTGAGATGACTTAAACTCAAAGTTTACATAACTTCTAAACATAGCAGAAATGCACGAGGAGAAAAAAAAAACATACACTCTTAAGTTTGGAAATTACCTTATTGTTTGTTTGCTTCTTTGTTTTTCGTTAAAATGAATATCACAAAGAACTGTTATGACAAAAAATTGTTTTTGTTGAACAAATAGCATTATATCTGGAGTAAGGTTAGTTTTCTGACTTCAGTGTTTCGCACTAACCTTTTAACTTTTTCATCATGACAGTCTAAACTCAATTTGGGCATGGGTTTTTATAGTTTGTGAAAAAGATTACCTACATACTGAATTTATAAAGACAAATATATATTAATATTTCTATTGAAGCATTCTCTGTTTTACAGTTAAGCATTAATATATAACTTAGGAATTATGCTTCATTTTCAATGTTGAAGTGGAGATAAAAATTTTTCTTTCAAGAGAAAAGGTTCTCTTTTGGAGTCTGGCCAGCGTCTATAGCCAGTGGATAGGTTTGTGGATTCCTTTATGCATTAGGAGCTTCGCTGTTTACAGGAACATATTACATTTCCAGAGACAGTTAATCTAATCAGGTTTTTTTCATATATGCCAGTGCCCTACCATTGAGTTATACCCACAACCCTCTGGATATATTTATTAAGTGAACGGATTCATTTGCATTGTTTAAACTTAGCAACTAGGCATCTGCGAGGTATTTTAGAAAGGCCTCAAATTTCAAATGCATTGGATTCCAAAAAACTTTTCATAAGATACCATGAAAAGGCAATGTAAATTTATGGTTATGTTCCTATAGAAATCTTCAAAAATCTAGTCTGAATGTGGTATGAGATGAAGTGTCTAGACTCACAAAAGGAAATATAGAAGAGGTAGGTGACAAAGGGGTCAGTCAGTGTTGCTGAGAGTTGTCTGGTGCTTTGCCTTCATTCCAATCAGAAGAAAACAAGAATATGTGACAAGAAAATAGGCATATGCATGGCCAAATATGTTCAAAAACCTTATCACCTCATAAGCATTTGTATAGCCATTTTTATTTTCAGATACCTTTAACTTTCTTTAGTTACAACTGCAATCAAAACAGTGTAATATGTTATATGAAATAAAGAGGGAAAGATTTTTCAATACATTTCCAACTTTCGTTTTCCAGAAAGGAGTGTATATAGTTACCTGTTTTATTTAATGGCCTTTCTAAGAAAAAAAATCTTCATGTGTTTACAAGCGATCAGACATTAAGATAATTGCAAAGTTTGAAAACATCCTCTTGACTTTCATAACAGCTTTGTTTTAATTGGGTTTATTCTGGATTGGTCAAAATGAGACATTTATTTTCAAGTGATGAAACTTTAATATTACTATATAGTCATGTTCTGTTAGTAGTACTTAAGAAAGTGTTTTGCTGTTGTGTATTGTTTTTACTGTAATCAAAGCACAAGGCAGAGAAATCATCCCTTTTACGTGTACGTAGTTGGAAGTGATTTAAAAAAGAATGAGCTTACATAAAGATGATTTCTTGATTTCATAGGTTAAGAGGTGACTCAACAACTTGCAGCTATGCCTCAGAGGACCAGAGTTCTTACTGCTCTTTCAGAGGACTCAGTTCAGTTCCCTGAAAACAATTAGAAAAACTACTCACAAACACCTCTTACTGAAATTCTAGGGTGCTGATACCCTCTTCTGATCGCCATGGATAAATTTGCACATAAGTACATACAGACACATACTTCTACACATAAAATAAAAAGACAGAAAGGAAGGAAGGAAGGAGAGACGGGGGGTAGGAAGAAAAGAAGGAAGGAAGGAAGGGAGAGAGGGGAGGAGGGAGGGAGGAAGGGAGAGAGGGAGGGAGGAGAAAAAAGGGATCTTTGAGAAAATAATATGCCTATGTCTAAATTTATTTAGAGATAAGTTATGAGTCATCAACGTTCACCTTTCAAAAGTTGACCCTGATTTTATAGCTTTATTTTTATTCATATTAAGATAGAAACAAAATTGTAATTTCTTTCTGTAGTTTTTAACAAAATCGCACAAGTAGAGTTTAGCATGTTTAATAGCATGCTGCATTCTGGGTCAGGTTATCAGAAGTAAAACTTAGCGTTGAGCAAACTCTGGAGCCAGTCATGCTTTGTCCCATTTTGAGTAAATCCAGGCCTGTTACTAACAGGCCTGTGTTATTTCTTCTCTTAACTCTGATCCCCTACTGCAGTAATAAGGGGACACTATAGTAGTAAATTTTATATCTAAATCATATTAACAGTGCAGGCAAACCCAACATGTTTCTGGTAAGTCAGTAAATACGTTTAGAGTAAATTTACAGAATATATAGGTTACTTATAATATACATGCTTTGTTGTTTCCAAGAATGTGTAAGTACTTGGGGGAAAAAAAACTTCTTAGTTTCCTCATCAGAAATATAAAATAGTTAATAGCTACATAGTCTCTGATCAGATCACCTACATCCAACTCCCTAATAACTTTGGGATTTGATCATTCTTTTATGTGGTGAAAACTTTATCTCTAATGTCAGTATACTAATAGTATTTGCTTAAGATTGTTTCTGTAACAATCAAGATAGTTCCAGTTTTTCTCTGAAATGTTTTACAACACTTGAGTCTAAGAACAGCACTGTTACTTTAATGTGAGATAAGTTTTTGTTGTAACCCCAGTGGTTAATTGCACTTAATGCTTTTGCAGAGGATCTGGGTTCAGTTCCAAGAAACAGTCTCAAAACTGTGTATATCTTCAGTTCCAGGGGATCCAGCACACTCTTCTCATCTCTGTGGGTACTAGGCACACATGATGCTACTCATACAAACATATAGGCAAAACACTGATACACATAAATAAAATAAAATATTTAAAAATGATTCCATATGTATATGTACAATACATACATATATGTAATACATATCTGTGATCTTTATAAAGTTACTATTTATGTATGTTTGTCCATGGGATAAATAGCATGAGAAAGATGTATTGGGTGGGGGGATGTTTTCAGGGATAGATGCTTGTGGTTTGGGGACCATCAATGCTCATATAACTTCTATTAATGCTCATAATTATCACTAGTTAATCTTTCCCCTTTATTGTTCAGAAATAAAGAGTACTTGTAGAAACTTGGTGAAGACTTATCCTAAGACCAAAACTGTATTCTACAAAATGTAGAGCAATTATTTCAGGATTATGTTTTTCAGGACTTAGAACCATGAAAAAGTGGTAACTACTTGCCTATGTATACAAAAGAGAACTCAGTACCATTCTCAGATATCTGGCCAGGATAACTTTAAGTTTCTTGGGATGAAACAGAAAAACATTGAAGGCTGTAAGATACATTCAATTTTAAACTTACAGATTGTGATATACCCATGAAGCCTATGGGTTGAGATTTGTAGTAAAGTAATGCAATACAAACAATTGTACAATCTGAAAAGATTTGATGCTAGGATTTTATAGTTAACACTTTTTAAATATTGATATAATTAAGTTTATTCACCTTTTTACATTATACTGTATGCATACATGTTTCTCTTAAAGTACAAAATGGACTCGCCTTTGCTTTCCATATGAATAATCAATTTTTCTCAAATAAGAGTTAGTGGTGGTTGTCTGACTCATGTCACTCTCCATCTTACATATGTTTCCCTGTGCTATTCCTGCAAGAGAACATACATCTTATTGATAAGTGTCCCTAAAAATACCAAATTCATTAACATTTATTAATGTCAATTCTTTATCTGACTATGTCTGCCTTTATTTTCTTCAAAAACGGAAGGTTACTTTTCTGTAGTTTCTTTTCCAAAAAGTCTCTTTTTCTTATATTTTTAATTTTATTTTTGAGATTGTAATATAAGATGTATCCCTTCCCTTTTCTTCCTCAAACCCGTGTGTGTGTGTGTGTGTGTGTGTGTGTGTGTGTGTGTGTGTGTGTGTGTGTAGGCATAGGCATAAGCCTATGCTTATGTATATGTATACCCAAGTTTGTCTTCAAATTCTATAGCCTTTTTTAAAATCAGTTGTTATTATAAGCATATATTTATAGTATATCCCTACATGTTTCTAAATATAATCTGTTGAGTTCATATAATTTTACTTGTATGTATGTTCTCAGAGCTGTCAGTTTAGCACTAGACAGCCAATGGGAGTGCTCTTCCCTGGGGAAGTCCACTTCGCCTGTTTAAACTTTCCTCTGTTGGCTGTAGTTCTTAGTGTAGAGTCAAGGACTCATGGCTTTTTCTCATAGACTGTGGCTTACTCATTGGTGTCAGTGTCATCCTTGTTCAGTTCATGTCTCAATGGTCATGTTGGTGAAACCTTATGTGGATGACTACTGCCATTGCTAGGAGAGACATTCTCAGAGCAAAGTCCCTGTTCCTCCTCTCTTACAATTTTTCTTACCTCTCTTCCACTATGAGCTCTGAACATTAGCTGGGGGAGTCTCTTGTAGATGTATCCTTTCAGATTAGGCTCTACAACTCTGCATTCTGGTTGGTTGTAGTTTTGTATCGTGGTCTGTGTTGCACAAATAAATTATGGTTTTACAACTACAGTCTACTAAATCAGCATAATTCCTAACAACAATCTATAAACATTTGTCCTTACACCCACTGACTTTTCTTAAATTTTTAATACTATCATGATAGTGAATGTCAAGGGTTTGTATTTCTTCTTGAGTAATATTTTGATTTGGTTCTTAAGCCCTTATTTAGGTATTGCTTACCTTCCTATTACCTTCCCTGTGGTGTACAGATTACTAGTAGTTTAAGATTTTTAAGATTTCTTTCCTTTTCAATAACTAAGAATGTTGGTACTATGAAACATAAGCTCTCTATTCTCTTTAAAGAAATGTCTATGCAAACCTATTATATGTTTGTAATTAATATTCAAAGCTGATACAAATAAATACCCTGGCTGTTATTTGTCTAAAAATTGTCTATGGTAAAAAAAAAAAATTAAACCAGGACTATGAATCATTAAGCCTTGACTAAAACCCCATCTCGGTTTCTGCCATAAAGCTTTCTCTATGCGTGTCAAGTAGGTGAATATGGAGACAGGAAGGAATCGATGGACCAGAGCAAACTGTATCCTGCAAGCCCTTGCATCACATTACCCAGAATAGTAGCCTTCTCAGGAGTTAAAAGAACAGTGTGTCCAATAATAGGTTCCGGCAGGGCACATTCACATCCTGAGCTCTCTTGTTTGAAGAGTGTCATCTGCTCCCATCAAAAAGAGAAACTCTTTGACTTACTTTCAGTAACTCAATTTCCTTTTCCACTTTCATTATCTTTTACTTCTGTGCACATGTGTATTCTTACAACTATATTTGGCTGAGAGAGTTCCATAACATGTCCCCTTTTGAAAACCTCTGGGGTGGCATTAAAAATATTTCCATCTCTTGCTCCCCGTGTGAGCTTAATTGCTGTTCCCTATTGCTGAATTAACTAGGAAATGTCATCATATCCTGTGCCTCCTGGACCCCGTAATAACATGCTGAATATATTCATGAATGTTTTGGAAAAAAAGAAAATCTTTGTAAGCAATATGTCTTGCTCTTATCTGGATAAATCATTTTGCCTTCCAAGCAGTTCATTTCATTATAATTGAAGCTCAGTTGGTAATCTTTTTTAACGTCCTTTTGGCCATCAGGTCATTAAAGCAATAGAAGAAGGTTATCGTTTACCAGCACCCATGGATTGCCCAGCTGGACTTCATCAGCTAATGCTGGACTGTTGGCAGAAAGAACGGGCGGAAAGGCCAAAGTTTGAGCAGATAGTCGGAATTCTAGACAAAATGATTCGAAACCCAAGTAGTCTGAAAACACCCTTGGGAACTTGTAGTAGGTAAGAAATCTCCAGTGAGATGGAACTGAATGAAATTAAAATATCCACATAAACCATTTACCTTCTCACCCTTTTCCCAATTGTAAACTGACTTCTGTGCTCAACCATAAATCTATACCATAATGCTATGTTTACACCGCTTTATTGGCTTTTTCCCCCTTTTTAAATGGTTTGCCTTACTTAGTATTTAACAAAATCCATTCATGGTTGTTAGACTTCTCTTTTCTTAGGACTTCTGATAACATCAGATGTCCTCTCAGAAAGCACTGGCTGGGTCTTTGTGACCAGGTAGACTTGCATTGCTTTTGGGCCTGATTGTTGTTATGTAGCTTTTATTATGTGGTGCTAGCTTTGCTGTATTCTTATAACATAACTTTTTGTTTCTTCTTTGTTATCTGATAAATGCTTTTGTAGAGTTAGAAATTATAAAAAGTAGCTTCTCATATGCTGCAAAAGATGCCCATTAAGAACTCTCCCTTGACTTTAGCACAGAGCACAGCAGTAGGTTTTCAGCTTCAGCTGCAGAAAAGCTTGCCACTGTGGGCTGCACTCAATGGGGTCTATTATCTCCATGGGACTCCCAGTATGTCATCAAAACAGAGAATTTTTAATGCTCTGAATAGCACCCTGGTGGCCTGCAGGAGTTAGGATACAGCCAGATATCTTTTACATTTACTCTCATCTACTTGTAAAAAAAGGCCAGTGAACAAACATAACTCTTCCAAGCATCATCACTTGCATAGCGCTTATGAACATGTAGAAGACACAGGCCAGTGAGCACTCGTATAATGAGAACTTAAGTTCAGGTATTTGTAGTTTCTGGATGATTTACTCTGTTTGGGTTTTGGTTAAGACATCTTACTGCATTTCCTATAACCTTCTCCTTGTATGTATCCAGACCTCCCTTTCTGGTAACTGGTGAGACTATTGTTCTTTGCTGTGTTTTACCTCTTACCTAGACCCATAAGCCCTCTTCTGGACCAGAGCACTCCCGACTTCACTGCCTTCTGTTCAGTTGGAGAATGGTTGCAAGCTATTAAAATGGAAAGATATAAGGACAACTTCACAGCAGCGGGTTATAACTCACTCGAGTCAGTGGCCAGGATGACTATCGAGTAAGTTTATGCTTATTAAATTGTATTTAATAATTGAGCAGGTACAATCAACAATTCTTATACTGGATTGTCCTTTTTAGAGTTTGTAGATCACAAATTCAAGGGGGAAAAGGCATTTCTTTTAAAAAATGCTTCTGTAACAACAGTGCTTTTAAGTATAGTTTTCTTAAACAGCTTATTAACCCTTTTTATGAAATCAATATTCACATGTTAATTTTGTAAATGATAAAGCTAAAGGTCAGAAAATTTAAATATCATCTATGGTGACTCAACAGGAGTTTGACATGTAATTTTTCTCCATGGCCAGCATTCTGGACCCTGCACAGTGGGATTTCCTCCTTATTAACCACTGTATCATTCAAGTTTCTGTTCACTGAGGAATATTTCTGCAATCAGCTTTAAAATGACTATGAATTTAAGCTCAAAATACCTATGGTTTCCTTTCTATTTTATCATTGATTAAATGGTCTTTAAAACTCTCTTAAAGTCCTCCTAGCCTAGCAATGAAATATTCTTTCTGTATACACCAAGAAATGACATACATGTGAACATAAGCGCATCCACACTATCCCCTTCCATTTTCTTCCAAAATCCAATACATAAAGATGGTGTGCTTATACCTGAATTTCCAAAGGAATCTTTATCGCTGTAATTCTGTGCTTTTGAAAGAACCTGACATATAAAACAATAGTATTACATCATTGCAATGTTTCTGGTACTTCCAGATATCTAAGCTCAACTCTTGTGGCTATTAGAAAAGACGCAAGCATAGAAATAGTTATAGTTAACTTACTGCGACTGTAGCATTGTTTGTATACTGTGACTGTAGCATTGTACATATATGTAGCAATTTTATTCTTGCTATTGAATTGAAGAAATGCACTTGTACAGCTAGGAATACATGTTCAAAATTACTCCCAGAATCCAGCTCACTGCACAGTTTTGTGTGACATTGACGTCCTGAGCATTCTCCTGGGTTCTAAAAATTATTTCTGTTATTAAAACATTCCATTTTTCCAGTTATATAATTTACAATGTCCAAGGTTTCAAGTAATGTTTCAATACCTTGTAAATTGGGAATAACATTTTAAGGTTGAAACAATTTTTATATAAAACCTCAGATGAATTAAAAATCAAAAGTATGATAAATTAAGAGACAGACTTGTTCATCCAGGTTTTTCAAATGAGACTCCCCAAACAAGTCAGTATAAGATATTCTTTGGAGTAAGACTGTAGCACCCAAGAATACTGTTAGTATATGTTGTCCTAAAGTTAATGGAAAGTGTGAGTGACCACTGATGTGCATATAGAGCATGATCAGTTCTTTGTCATGTATCTGATAAGCATGCCCTTGTCTTTTTCAGTGATGTGATGAGTTTAGGGATCACACTGGTTGGCCATCAAAAGAAGATCATGAGCAGCATCCAGACTATGCGTGCACAAATGCTGCATTTACATGGAACAGGCATCCAAGTGTGACACATCCGCCTCCCTCAGATGAGGCGTAAGACTGCAGGAGAACAGTTCTGGCCTTCAGTATACGCATAGAATGCTGCTAGAAGACAGTTGATGTACTGGGTCCTTCCTACAATAAAGAGAAGATTTTAGAAGCACCTACAGACTTGAACTCCTAAGTGCCACCAGAATATTCAAAAAAGGGAATTTAGGATCCACCACTGGTGGCCAGGAACACAGCAGAGACAATAAACAAAGTACTACCTGAAAAACATCCCAACACCTTGAGTTCTCGAACCTCCTTTTTATCTTATAGACTTTTTAAAATGTACATAAAGAATTTAAGAAAGAATATATTTGTCAAATAAAATCATGATCTTATTGTTAAAATCAATGAAATATTTTCCTTAAAATATGTGATTTCAGACTATTCTTTTCCAGGACCATCTGTGTTTATTCTGCATAAGGACTTTGTTTTAGAAAGTTATTTGTAGCTTTGAACCTTTTTAGTATTAAATTTATGACACGTTACTACACTGGGTACCTTTGAAAGAATATCAAACTTAAAGGAAAGCAAAACCACGCACATAGTTAAGGATATGACTTTGTCCTTCATGGCTTTGGTATCCTGGCTGTGTCATTTTGTTCTGTTAAGCCAGTGATGTTTTGATATTGTTTGCTGATTGGCAGGTAGTTCAGAATTGCAAGTTGCCAAGAGCTCTGATATTTTTTAATAGGAATTTTTTTCTTTGTAAAAATTAGACAGCATACTAACTTTTCAATGGAAAAAAAAGCAATAATGATCCATAAATACTATAAGGCACTTTTAACAGATTGTTTATAGAGTGACTTAGTAGGCAGAATTTAATAAAAAAATAATGTGTCGATTTTTGGGTATATGTGTATATGATAAAAGGCTGAGGCTTCATCTGAAGATGCTGGTGTGAAAACAGATCTGGAGGCAGAAGCTCTCCAGCGTTGGCTAGTCCAATCTGACCACATCAAGAGTTTCAGTCTTGTGACAGTAAGAAATTTAAGAACATAGTTGACCTATATTTTATATTCTTTCTTGTTGAATGCAGTCCAAATACAAAAGTAATGAATTCAGTTTTCTATTGTTACTCTGAAGCAAGATCACAGGGGCAGTTCTCACCACTCACAGACAAACTTCCACTACTGCAGTAAGAAGAAAGCAACACAGAAGTGTTTTATCTATGAACAGTCACACACACACACACACACACACACACACACACACAAACTCTTTTAGGTCAAAACTCTTTTACCCCAGAAGAAAGAAGTAAAAAGTCTGCCTTCCCTGTTTCTGCTTTATTTATCAGACCATATTATTTGGTTACTGTGTTAGAATTTCATAAGCAATAATTAAATGTGTCTTTATAGCTATTTCAGGAATGTATACATATTTGAGTAATGTTTTCAAAAATTACAAAAATCATGAACTACCCCAAAACCGAACTGTTGTACTTCCAAAGAAAATTGGGCTGTTTATAATGATTTTATTAGAGAAAGATCCCAGGGATGGGTCCTAATTGGTGTTGTTTGGTAATGTGGACCTCCACAAACAAACAAACAAAAACAGCTAACAGGCAAAATCTGTAAATGTTCCTTTGTAAAACTTGTAAATTTTATTTATACCGTCTTGTTTTGTATACACATTTCTCAGTAGTGGCTCCGAGTACATGAAAATGCACTATATTTTTCTATTTTACTTGCAGAGCTTCACAAAGAAACAGGTATTTTCAGTGCTACATAATGTGTTTTCCCACATTTAGGACCAAAGATGGCTATAGAAAACTCAAATGGATTGCTTCCCAAACTCCTCCCTATCCTTCTTTTTTTCTTTTATCACTGTACAGTGTTATTTGATATTTTAATTTATTTTTTTGATTGAGTAGAAAACTCATTTTAATTTCTCTAATTTTTTTGTCCCTAAGGAAAAAAATAATCTGTAAAAATAGTTTTAATTAGCATAATCCAGTCACCCTAGACACTTCCATTTGTAATCTTTGTAATAGACTGTAAATATATTTTTGGAACTATAACACAATGTGCTTGAGGGTTATTTTTCAGTGTCTGCAGTGTATACGAAAGTGTTTAACCTCAGTATAGCACTTTACGATTCTAATCAGTAGCGTTGGCCTTTGTGCGAATGAGTGGGAGCTTGAGTGAGTGTTCTCTAATTCCGTTTGGATTCCGGACTCACTAATAATGAAGTTCTTTTCTTGTTCATAGCTTAAGGTGCTTATTTTTTCTATTAAAAATTAAATTAACAAAAAAGCCATTCTAGAAATAGAAGACGCAGTATGGTACATGCAGACAGAGTCTTTCCTGCTTTTTCTAGTAATAGATTTATAGTTGAGTAGTCTTTCTTGAGTAGAAGGGCAGAATAAAAGTGGGTTTCTTTTTGAGTTTTCTTTTCAAGAAATAACTTTTTCCTTCAGCAATATACCTCATCTGCCTTAAATTTTTTACAGCTCTTTACAGGGAAAGGGGAGAAGGGATGGGAAAGACACAGCACAATAGGAAGTGGATGATTGCATCGTGCTCTCTCGTTTGTAGGTTTCTTTTCCTAATCAATACTATGATTTCGAAGTACGTGAAGCAAACATGAAGAGATAAGGAATTAGCGTTGTGAACCTGATTGTAATCCTCTCTTCCAAAAAGAGATGAGATGGTATTGCGTTGCGAATGTACAACTTGCACCTTGAAATCTTTTTTTTTGATAATTAGTGCTCAGGGGAGGGGGGAAAGTAGAGAAAGCAAACGCCCAACAGAGAATTCCAAAAGTATAGAACACACAACAGGAAATGGCCTCCTTACTTTAATACACAGCCACCTTTTATAGAACACCGCCCGCCCACTTGACCTGGTTTGTGTTCAGTACTGAAATACATACAAGTAACTTGTTACATTGGGAGCTAGTATTTTCTCAGCAATGGATCAGGGCCTTGTTTACTAGACTGGTGGCTCATGCTTCTCAGAGCACTATTAGTTGAATCATATTGTATACTTATGTAATCTACATTAGCTAGTACTCTTTAGGACTATATTTTAATTGCTCCTCTTCTCGGTGTTTTTAAGACAATGGAAAGGGTGTAAGTCACCTCTCTTTTATTTAGGTAATGCTGATCCCTCCCCTTTTGTTTCCTGAGCAGCCCAAAACTGTACTGCTCCCCTATGTGCATGTTCCAATGAATTACTGATGTGTATTTTTTTTTTTTTTGCTATATGTGGAGAAATCATGGGGAACTTGGGGCGAAATATGCTTTTTGTTGGTTGAATTTTGTCCCTCCTTGCCTAAGAACTACTACAGGGGTCATCCTTTTATAAGGACAAAAATGCTTTTGAACAGTGTCTTCAATGTATCAAGCACAAATAACTTTTTCTTCAACACGAATCATAAGTCTCTTTTTACCAACTTAAAATAATAAACGAGTCTATTAGACAATGTAAAAAAAAATCCTGTCTCCAGTCATTGGTGGGTTCCTTACACTTTCCTCTCCTACCTAATAAGATTTTGTGAAAATAGTTGAGTGGGCTGATCAGAATATGAATAAAACTGATTATTCCTACTCCCTTTCAAGGATACTGACCTAATTTCACTCTAATCATTTATTATGGCATAACAAGACTGTTTACAAAGGGCCAGATTGTTGAACATTTGAGTTAAAATCTGGTTTTGTTTGTTCTGAAGCAACTACACGAGAATACCAAGAATATTTGCATAAGAAAGGAAGTAGTTTGTTGCTGGCCCTTGACAGAAGAGCTAAATGTCTGGCAAAGCAGAGTGACACTGGAGAACATTTGCATTTTTACCACTGGGTAATGCAAACAGGAACCAGCACAAAGGGAAAATGTGACTCAACTAGTTCTCTGATCTAGCTGTGTAGCACAGACCCTGGTTTAGGGATCAACTTGCAAATGAAACTAAGAAAACCAAGGACACTTACAACATCATCATCTAATCATGGACAGTGAGTAGCAACATGACAAAAAAATGCTCATTGGGGTGAAGTACCAGTGTTGATACAAGGCAATCTTCTCTGTGATGATGCTCATGCTGGTCTGAACCAAAATGCAAGGAGAATATTGGAACTCAGGGTAACCTTGCCAATTCTTCCTGAAAACACTAGTAAGGCAGTAACAAGAGAGAAAAGTTCCATCATTGGTTGTATGTATGAATGATCACACAGTTCAGAATATAGAGGCAAGTCCCTAAAATGAGCAGATATTTATTAAAGTTCTGTCTATGCATGCTATAAAAACATCATCTTTTCACAATTGTCTTTCCCCAGAATTACTAAGATATAATTTATAAGCATTGACCACTATAAAACAAAGAAACTATTTTAATGTTTATGATATTCATCATTCTTTTGGTATACCATTTATTTTTGCTTCAATAAAAACTCAGATTCTGCTCTGAAGAAACCTTGTGCAAAAAAAACCAAAAAACATGAAAATCAAAAAGCAAAAGTGGGAAAATCATGTGTCTAAATACAGAGATCACAATTACATATATTACCAAGTGATAAAAGCCAGCACATGGTGCCTGGGCTATTTTAAAACTACTGAGAGCCAGTGTGCCTGAGTCCATGTCCTGCCCTAAGGCCCTTCTCTGGTCACTCCGCTGTCTGCATCTCAATATAGTTTGGTGAATCTGGGCAGATGAATATCGTTGTAGTACGAATTCTGTGAGTTACATTAGAGTTAAGTGCTGTAGGGGTTTTTTTTTCAAGTTCAATGATTGAATGTAATTAAATCTATAATTAAACAATAAAAGATCCCATCTGATTGACCTTGAGGTTAAAATAAATATAATTAATTGATTCAGTTTAATTGGTCCTATTGTACAAATGTTTGGTGGGTAAGAATAAGAAACAGTACTCTAGTATTTCATAGGTTGGTAACAATCAAAGGAATTCCTAAGATAGACAATAGTTATATGGATTACTAAATTTGATACTTTGCCAAAATAATAAAATGAGATTTATTATGAGTTCCCATGGATACATGAATTCCATTGAGCATAATCTGCATTTATATCAGATTATTTCAAGTGTCCCAGTTTTCTAAATATTATTTTTGCTCTTCTTTTAAAATTTGCCACCTGTAATTTGATATCATTATAGGTTTTGTATATAGCCAGAATAAGCACAAGATACCTTTAGTGTATGAGTATAAACAGATGTGACTATAGAACTTACTTAATGATGCTCCTGAGAAGAATGTGGCCCATTTGTCTGAAGTGATGTTCATTCTAGTTTAGGCTAAGGAAAGATCATGTTCAAGTCTCACCATTGTACCACATAACCCAAACTACATAAAATGCATGCCTGGTCAAAAAACTTGAAGAACGTACAGAAAATTAAAGTGCATTTGCAGACCTGGCATGGATTTGTTACTGTTAATAATTTCTGAACTGAGACAATGAGCTCAAAAACAATTTTTCTGTGTGACATGAATTTATAAACACATTGCATGGATACCATAGACTTCTACACAAATTATAAAGAAAGCCTAACATCAAATTCCTTGGTCAATATCCTGAAGATATAAACTGCTTACATTAAATACAGATAAATGTAAGGCTCCAATGGATTTTTTTGGGTAAAAGAAACGCATACTTTGAGCACGAACATTCACAGGATGCTGTTGATGTGCTGTCCCAGCATTGTTGTGAGGCCATGTTTTTGCTTAGCTCCACAGCAGCTACATACCAAGCTTTCCATTCATTAGCTAGAACTTAGCATGACGGAAATAGCAGGAGTTGAATGTTACATACAAACAACCAGACATGAAGTGAGCATGTGCAAATGGTTACTACTGCTGTTTCCAAGGCCTAGAAGATAGGTTTGGTGAGAGAGAGCTGTACAAGGTACACTTCTAAACTTTTGTTCTTCAGTATCGTAGACCTATTTTTTTCCCTTAGTTTTACTATGTAGATGAAGCTGCCCTTGAATTCATAGCAATCTTCCTACCTCAGCCTTCTCACACTCTTAACTGGGAGGGATCTTCCTCTCCCACAATTATTTCCTTTAGGCTTTCTCTAATAACACAAGTCAGAATTATCTCTCTTCTTCGTGCTTCACCACATTGCCAGTATTGAAATCACTCAATCCTGTTCTCCAGATGATTTGGATGTTTCTCTCCTGCACTAAATAGACTAAGTGCTCTTGGAAAGTAGAAACCAAATGATATTCAATGCCAGTGTTTTCTTACACTCCGTAGATATTCTATAAATGTCTCATAATCCTAGAAGTATAAATGAATTAGAATTATATATATTTTTCAACAATGTAACAAGTATCAGGTGCTCAGAGGATATTTAAGGTACAGTGATGGGGTGCAGCAATGGGTATTAAGAGAAAAAACTAATTTCAGAGCATGGATCTATGACTGGCAGAAGCAGCAGGCATGTCCATAGGGACTAAGAAGAGAAGAAAGAAGACATGGAAGATGGAAAGAGTCAACTAGTAAGCAGGAAAGGATGCTCCAAATAGCGGATTTTTCCAAATGTTGAGAGGAGGAGACAGCACTGGTTGTATTACGGATTATGTTACGGTAAATCTCCGATCCAAATAAGACCAGTCAAGGAAAACACAACTCAATAATTACGAATGTAAACTGCATGCCTAGATTGGGCAGATTTACCACTACACTACTCTATTCCCCAGCTATGAGATCCCTTATAACTTGCAGTTTTTCCAGGCCACGTGCTTCTCCTCCATTGTCCTTCTACCTCTTGCTCCTCTGTTGACTTCCTACTCCTTCACCTTCCTCCTCTGTCGACTACCTCTTCCTTTCTCCTTCCCTAAACCTTTTTCTCCACCTCCCCTTCTACTGCCGAATCACTGACTCTAGTCTTTATTTTACAAATTTAATTGGACAGAAGATTCACAAGAAGTCACTTGTGTACAGACTCACTCCTCCTCTGCAGCCCCTCCCAGGAAAGTGGAACTAGCATCAAAATACAAGGCTGGGGCTCTCCACAACAGGATTAAAGAAATCAAGAAGAGGAAATTGGACTTGAAGAGACAATACACAGATATTTCATTATTTACTGATATCTCACTGGATGAGGCAGAAACATTCACTTTAAAGCATAGTAGTATATAATTCTTTCACTATTTAAAGCAAAGGTATACATTTTATTATTCGAAGAGTTAAAAAATGACTACAGTCCAATGCTTAAACTAAATATATATTTGTAACTCTAAAGTTAAGTAAAAATAATATAATACAGTACAATTTTGTAGGACACTTATAAGTCTACTTTATATTTATTTCATAAAAGGAAGCATTGGGCAATGAATGATTACAGAAAGTAGAATGAGTGAATCTCAGAGCATGTAGTTTTCATTCTTGCTTTGCATGTATGAGAGAGAGATAGTGATATGTATAAAATGAGTGATAATGGAGCCATCTTTAAAGTTGTTAGATTGAGTCAGAGAAAGGGCTCAGCAGGTAAAGGTGCTGATGCCCAAGCCTGATAAACTTTGATCCCCTAAACTCAAGTGTAAGTGGAAAGAACCTGTTCCCTAAGCTTCTCTAACCCTCATACACACATTGATAAGTTCTTTTACATTTTAAAATTGTCCACTGTCCACCTGGACATACATATGTATGTGTATATGTATGTATTCATATTTACACATGGCAGCATTAGTGTGGAGGTCAGAGAACAAATCGGTTCTCTCCTTCTACCATGTAGATCCTAAGAAGGTGTCAGCAAAAACCTCTAATTACTGAGGCATTTTGATAGCTCAAGGAATATGACTTGAAACACACATGCGTTCTTAACCATTAATTTACCAGCAAATGAATTTTAGACTATAAATCATGATTGACACTTACCTCACGCTTATCTTTATTCCTTTTTAAGTTTTTCAGTAGTGTTAACCACATTTGTCAAATGAATACCAAAACTGAGAGAATTTTCTGTTTATAAACAACTGCCTAGTATATATAGTTGTTGTTAGTATCTATAAAACCTTAGTATTCAAGAGTCACATGTTAATATTTCTTCATGTAAAAACATTATATTCATATATAATTAATTGTTCATAAAGTTTTGGGTTGGTAATATATATTGTATATTATATGTGCATATTGTACATGCATACTTATACAGATAATATTAATATAAAATATTTTATATGATACATGCACATATAATATATACATATATAGTTATATAATACATTACTTAAATGAATTAAAATTATATGTAAATAAGTCACGCTTAACTTTATTCTTTTTTATTCCTCAAATAATTATACAAATCATTATTCTCTCATTCTGTGACTACATATCTTTCCTTTAACAAGACACCTATGTAGCTGAACCTAAGGTAATGTCACATACAGAATCAAAGTTCCATTTATCTGTTTAATGCTCTTTTTTTTAAATCACACTGCACAGGGACTTTATTCTTTTTTCTTTTTTCTTTTTTTTTTTTTTTTTGGCTTTTTCGAGACAGGGTTTCTCTGTTTAGCCCTGGCTGTCCTGGAACTCACTCTGTAGACCAGGCTAGCCTCGAACTCTTGAACTCAGAAATCCGCCTGCCTCTGCCTCCCAAGTGCTGGGATTAAAGGCGTGCACCACCACCGCCCAGCATGGGACTTTATTCTGATAACCCTTCTTTTTTTATTTTTTTATTGGATATTTTATTTAAATTTCAGATGTTATCCCCTTACCCCATTCCCTACCACCCAAGAACCCTCTATCCCATCCCACTTCCTCCTGCATCAATGAGGATGTGCCCCCACCTACCCACCTACTCCCACCTACCCACCCTCAAATTCCTACACACTGGGCATCCAGCCTTCATGGGACCAAGGAGCTCCTTTCCCACCTATGCCTACAAGGCCATCCTCCCCTACATATGCAGCTGGAGTCATGGGTTCCTGCCTATGTGCACCAAGGCTGGTGGTTTAGACCCTGGGAGCTCTGGTTGGTTGGTATTGCTGCTCTCCTCATGGGGCTACAAACCCTTTCAGCTTCTTCAGTCTTCTCTCTAACTCCTCCATTGGGAATCCCTTGATCAGATCAATAGTTAGCTGTGAGCATCTGCCTCTGAATATCTCAGACTCTGGCAGACTTCTAAGGAGGCAGCTATATCAGACTCCTGTCAGCATGTACTTCCTGACACACACATCAGCTTCTACCTTTGGTGACTGCACATGGGATGGATACCCAGGTGAAATGGTCTCCAGACGGCTCCTCCTTCAGTTTCTGTCCCACACTTTGTCTCCATATTTGCTCCCTTGAGTATTTTGTTACTCCTTCTAAGAAGGACCGAACCACCCACACTTACTCTTCCTTCTTCATGGGCTTCATGTGGTCTATGAGTTGAATCTTGGGTATTTCAGGCTTCTGGGCTAATATCCAATTTTCAGTGAGTGAATACCATGTGTGTTCTTTTGTGACTGGGTGACCTCATTCAAGATGATATTTTCTAGAACCATTCATTTACCTAAGAATTTCTCGAATTCATTGTTTTTAATAGCTGAGTAATACTCCATTGTGTAAATGTACCACACTTTTTGTATCTATTCCTCTGTTGAAGGACATCTGGGTTCTTTCCAGCTTCTGGCTATTATAAATAAGGCTGCTATGAACATAGTGGAGCATATGTCCTTGTTATATGTTTGAGAATCTTCTGGGTGTATGCTCAGGAGTGGTACAGCTGGGTCCTCAGGTAATGCTATGTCCAATTTTCTGAGGAACCGCCAGACTGATTTCCAGAATGGTTGCACTATCTTGCAATACCACAAATAATGGAAGAGTGTTCCTCTTTCTATATATCCTTGCCAGCATCTACTATCACCTGAGTTTTTGACTTAGCAATAATTACTGATGTGAGGTGGAATCTCAGGGTTGTTTTGATTTGCATTTCCCTGATGAATAAGGATCATTTCTTTAGGTGCTTTTCAGCCATTCGAGTTTCCTCAGATGAAAATCCTTTGTTTAGCTCCGTACCCCATTTTTAATAGGGTTATTTGATTCTCTGGAGTCTAATTTCTTGAGTTCTTTGTATCTATTGGATATTAGACCTGTATCAGATGTGGGATTGGTGAAGATCTTTTCCCAATCTGTTGGTTGCCGTTTTGTCCTATTGACAGTGTCCTTTTCCTTACAGAAACTTTGCAATATTAAGAGGTCCTATTTGTCAATTGTTGATCTTAGAGCATAAGCCATTAGTGTTCTGTTTAGGAACTTTTCCCCAGTGCTCACATATCCAAAGTTTTTCCCCACATTCTTTTCTATTAATTTCAGTGTATCTGGTTTTATGTGAAAGTCCTTTATCCACTTGGACTTGAGCTTTGTACAAGGAGATAAGAATGGGTGGATTTACGTTGTTCTACATGCTGTCCTCCAGTTGAACCAGTACCAGTTTTTGAAAATGTTGTCCTTTTTTCACTGGACAGTTTTAGCTCCTTTGTCAAAGATCAAGTGACCATAGGTAAGTGGGTTCATTTCTGGATCTTCAATTCTATTGCATTGATTTTCCTGACTGTCTGTGTACCTTTATCACTATTGCTCTGTAGTACAGCTTCAGGTCAGGGATGGTGATTCCTCCAGAAGTTCTTTTATTGTTGAGAATAGTTTTCGCTATCCTGGGTTTTTTATTATTCCAAATGAATTTGAGAATTTCTCTTTCTAACTCTGTGTAGAATTGGGTTGGGATTTTAATGGGGATTGCATTGAATATGTAGATTGCTTTTGGCAAGATGGCCATTTTTACTATATTAATCCTGCCAATCCATGGGCATGGGAGATCTTTCCATCTTCTGAGATCTTCTTCAATTTCTTTCTTCAGAGACTTGAAGTTCTTGTCATATAGATCTTTCACTTGCTTGGTTAGATGCATGCCAAGGTATTTTATATTATTTGTGACTATTGAGAAGGGTATCATTTTCCTAACTTTTTTTTCTCAGCCTGTTTATCTTTCAAGAAGAGAAAGGCTACTGATTTGTTTGAGTTGATTTTATAACCATCCACTTTGATGTTTTTTTTTTTATCAGGCATCATCTGCAAATAGTGATATTTTGACGTCTTCCTTGCCTATTTGTATCCCTTTGACTTCTTTTTGTTGTCTAATTACTCTGGCTAGGACTTCCAGTACTATATTGAATAGGTAGGGGGAGAGTGGGCAGCCATGTCTAGTCCCTGATCTTAGTAGGATTGCTTCAAGTTTCTCACCATTTAGTTTGCTGTTGGCTACTGGCTTGCTGTATATTGCTTTTTACTACGTTTAGGTATGGGCCTTGAATTCCTGATCTTTCCAAGATGTTTACCATGAAAGGATGTTGAATTTTGTCAAATGCTTTCTCAGCATCTAGTGAGATGACATGTCATTTTTTTCTTTGAGTTTGTTTATATGGTGAATTATTTATGGATTTCTGAATATTGAACCATTCCTGCATTCCTGGGATAAAGCCTACTTGATCATGATGGATGATTGTTTTGATGTGTTCTTGGATTCAGTTTGTGAGAATTTTATTGAGTATTTTTGCATTGATATTCATAAGGGAGATCAGTCTGAAGTTCTCTTTCTTTGTTGGGTCTTTGTGAGGTTTCGGTATGAGAGTGATTGTAGCTTCATAGAAGGAATTGGGTAGTATTCCTTCTTTTTCTATTTTTGTGGAATAGTTTGAAGAGAATTGGTATTATGTCTTCCTTGAAGATCTGATAGAATTCTTCACTAAAACCATCTGGTCCTGGGCTTTTTTTTGGTGGAGAAACTTTAATGACTGCTGCTATTTCTTTAGGGGTTATGAGACTGTTTATATGGTTTAGTTACTCCTGTTTTAACTTTGGTACCTATTATCTATCTAGAAAATTGTCCATTTCATCCTTATTTTCCAGTTTTGTTGAGTATAGCCCTTTGTAGTAGGATCTGATGATCTTTTTAATTTCTTCAGTTTCTGTTGTCATGTCTCCCTTTTCAGTTCTGATTTTATTAATTTGGATACTGTCTCTGTGCCCTCTGGTTAATATGGCTAAGGGTTTATCTGTCTTGTTGATTTTCTCAAAGAACCAGGTCCTGGTTTAGTTGATATTTTGTACAGTTCTTTCTGTTTCTATTTGGTTGATTTCAGCCCTGAGTTTGATTATTTCCCGCCATCTTCTCTTCTTGGGTGTATTTGCTTCTTTTTGTTCAAGAGCTTTCAGGAATGCTGTCAAGTTGTTATTGTATGCTCTCTCCAGTTTCTTTTCATAGGCACTTAGAGCTATGAGTTTTCCTCTTAGCACTGCTTTCTTGGGGTCCCACAAGTTTTGATATGATGTATCATCATTTTCATTAAATTCTAAAAACTCTTTAATTTCTTTCTTTATTTCTTCCTTGACCAAGTCATCATTGGGTAGAGCATTGTTCAGTTTCCATGTGTTGTTGTCATTGTTAAAAATCATCTTTAGTCCATGGTGATCTGCTAGGATGCAAGGGATTATTTCAGTCTTTTTGTATCTGTTGAGGCCTGTTTTGTGAGCAATTATATGGTCTATTTTGGAGAAGGTACTATGAGGTGCTAAGAAAAAAGCATATTATTTTGTTTTAGGATGACATGTTCTATAGATATCTGTTAAATTCACTTGGTTCATAACTTCTGTTAATTTCAATGTGTCTCTGTTTAGTTTCTGTTCCCATGATCTGTCCATTGCTGAGAGTGGGGTGTTGAAATCCCCCACTATTATTGTGTGATATGCAATGTGTGCTTTGAGCTTTAGTAAAGTTTCTTTTATGTGTGTGGGTGCCCTTCAATTGAAGCATAGATGTTCAAAATTGAGAGTTCATCTTGGTAGATTTTTCCTTTGATGAGTATGAAGTGTCCTTCCTTATCTTTTTTGATTAATTTTGTATGGAAGTCGATTTTATTTGATATTAGAATGGCTACTTCAGCTTGTTTCTTGGGACAATTTGCTTGGAAAATTGCTTTTTCTTCTTTTACTCTGAGGTAGTGTCTGTCTTTGTCACTGAGGTACATTTCCTATATGCAGCAAAATTCTGGGTCCTGTTTATCTATCCAGTCTGATAGTCTACATCTTTTTATTGGAGAGTTGAGTCCATTGATGTTAAGAGATATTAAGGAAAAAATGATTGTTGCTTCCTGTTATTTTTGTTATTACAGGTGTAATTATGTTTGTGTCGCTATCTTCCTTTGGGATTGCTGGAAGATTACTTCCTTGCTTTTTCTAGGTTGTAATTTCCCTCCTTGAGTTGACATTTTCCATCAATTTTCCTTTGAAGTGCTGAAGTTGTGGGAAAATATTATGTAAATTTGGTTTTGTCATGGAATATCTTGGTTTCTCCATTTATAGTTATTGAGAGTTTTGTTGGGTATAACAGTCTGGGCTGGCATATGTGTTCTCTAATGGTCTGTGTGATATCAGTCCAGGATCTTCTGGCTTTTATAGTCTCTGGTGAGAAGTCTGGTGTAATTCTTATAGGTCTGCCTTTGTATGTTTCTTGACCTTTTTCCCTTACTGCTTTTAGTATTTTTTTCTTTGTTTTGTGCATTTGATGTTATTATTAATTTGTGATGAGAGGAATTTCTTTTCTAGTCTGGTCTATTTGGAGTTCTGTAGGCTTCTTGTATGTTCATGGACATCTCTTTCTTTACATTAGGGAAGTTTTCCTCTATAATTTTGTTGAAGATATTTACTGGCCCTTTAAATTGGGAATCTTCACTCTTTTCTATACCTATTATTTATAGGTTTGGTCTTCTCATTGTGTCTTGGATTTTCTGGATGTTTTGAGTTAGGAGCTTTTTGCATTTTGCATTTTCTTTGACAGTTGTGTCAATGTTTTCCACAGTATCTTCTGCACATGAGATCCTCTCTTCTGTCTCTTGTATTCTGTTGGTGATGCTTACGTCCTACGTTTTCTATCTCCAGAGTAGTCTCCCTTTGAGATTTCTTTATTGTTTCTACTTCCATTTTTAGATCCTGGATGGTTTTGTTTAATTCCTTCACTGGTTTGGTTGTGTTTTCTTGCAATTCTTTAAGGGATTTTTGTGTTTCCTCCTTAAGGGCTACTACCTGTTAGCTGTGTTCTCTACTTCTTTAAGGGGGTTATTTATGTCCTTCTTAAAGTTCTCTATCATCATCATGAGAAGTGATTTTAATTCTGAATCCTTCTTTTTCTAGTGTGATGGAGTGTCCAGAGTTTGCTATGGTGGGAGAACTTGATTTTGATGATGCCAAGTAACTTTGATTTCTGTTGCTTATTTTCTTGCACTTGCCTTTCACTATCTGTTAACTCTAGTGCTATGTGCACTCACTGTCTCTGACTAGAGCCTGTCTTTCCAGTAGTCTTGCTTGTGTCAGAACTCCTCAGAGTCCAGATGTCTCTGTGACCCTGTGATCCTGAGCTCCTGGGTGGAGGAACTCCTGGGACTCAGGCCACCTCTCTGGGATGCTGAAATCGTGCTGCTCTAGGTGCAGTGGTTCCTTTAGGATGGCTCAGGGAGCAGACCAGCTAGGTGTTCACTGCTCTGAGTGGAGTGGCTCCTCTAGAATGGTGAGGGGCTGTTTAATGCTCTTAAATGTATGATTAAATTATTTCGTTTCATTTTTGTAGATTAAATTAAATTAGAAAAATATGTTGCTGTAGTTTGTGCATCTGTGTTCTCCATCTTCCAACTAGCAGCCAACTTGGTACCTATCTTGCTGCATTGGAAACTTAATCAGAGCCATCAATGGCAAACCTCAAATCTTCTTCTAGAAACATGGATTCATGATATTTTTGTACCAGGATTAATTCTATCACAGTGGTATGTGTGTGTGCGTGTGTATACATACTTGGTTATGGCCTTACCTCTCCCTCTCTACACAGTCCTCCAATAAACAAGATAATCAAACTTGTATTAAACATGACTAAAACAGAAAAATTGAATGTTATCTACCCCGAAGTCCTCACAGAGGAAGCCAACATAGTTTATTCATGCAGAAGTTATAGTAGTTAAACTCAGAAACATTTTGTAAGAGTTGGTTCATACCTGCCTCTCATAGGCTAATAGTCCGTGCACAAGTGCAAATTCAAAGATTTTCTTGCTTAGCTACTGAAGCTTGCTGTGATGTTGTAGCTTGTGATTTTTGATGTTCTTAAGCTATAAACTCTACATTATGCTTCCTACTTCATATATATGTATATGTACACGTATATATATTTACTACAGTATTTCCGTTGTAGTAAAGCAAAGATTATCTTCATTTCTTTATGATCATGGCTTCACTTCCATGTGTGTTCATTTCTATATACTTATCAATTACTGCAGAAGCTAAACAAAGTCTTCAAATACCACAGACATTATCTATAATTTTAACTGAAAGAACAATTTTGTAGCTGCCTTTGATACTAAAACAGTGCAGCTCATATGTAACAAATACAATGATTCACTTGCTTTGGAGGATATCAGTTTTGATTAATGAGATAAAATTATTGCATGTCGATCTATGTTAATTGATATCAAAAAAAGAAATGTTATACATTGACAAGATAAAAAGAACCAAACATGAGAAGAAATGTTTACCCTTTCTACAGCAGAAGCAGCCACCCTGGTTCCAACATTCACTGATTTCTTGACATTTGGCCAAACAATTTAACTCCATTAAACACAATTTCCCCATTCATCGGACTGGAGATAACTGCTTTGCTTGTTTCTAATTAAGAATACATGAAATTCCAAGAATAAATAAGCTTTAAATATTATAGAGCAAATTTAAAGTAGCATGAGGAGTACCATTTTGAAAAGATGTTATCTGCTTTCCCAATGCTGTTTCCTACGCTTCAGCTCAGCCTCCTAAATTACAAAGTATTAGGAAGCAATAAAAAAATTACCTGTTAATGGCTCTGGTATATTTTCTTGGCATTTTGTGGGGATTTTCCTCTCCATTGTAGCTTTTCAAGCATAATGACTCAGATGTGAATAGTCCAAAGGTCTCCGCAGAACTTTTACTTTGATTTTGTTTTGATGACTTCCAGTTAAACCCGGTTTCAAATTCAAAGATTTTCTTTCTTAGCTATTGAAGCTTTCTGTGATGTTGCAGCTGGCGACTTTCAATGATCTTAAGCTCATAAACTGTATATCACACTTCCCCCTTCCTAAATGGCATGTCATTTTCCTGTTCCATGGCCATCCTGGAGTTTTTCAGCCATCAGTGTTCTGTGTTCAGAGCCTCTAGCCTATGATAGATAGATATGGTCCAACTCTTACAGAATGTTCTTGAATTACTTATGTTCTACACACACACACACACACACACACACACACACACACACACACACACACATTTTAGTCATGGTTTTTATACCGGCACAAACATCATGACCAAGAAGCAAGTTAGGGAGGAAATGGTTTATTCAGCTTACACTTCCACATTGGTGTTCATCACCAAAGGAAGCCAGGACTGGAACTCAAGCAAGTCAGGAAGGAGAAGCTGATGCAGAGGCCGTGGAGGGATGTTACTTACTGGCTTGCTTCCCTTGGCTTGCTCAGCTTGCTTTCTTATAGAACCCAAGACTACCAGCATAGGGATGATAACACCCACAACGAGCTAGGCCCTTCCCCCTTGATCACTAATTGAGAAAATGCCTTACAGCTGGATCTTCTGAAGGCACTTACTCTAGGGAGGCTCCTTTCTCTGTGATAACTCCAGCTTGTGTCAGGTTGACACATAAAACTAGCCAGTATGTGTGTGTGTCTGTCTGTCCGTCTGTCTGTCTCTCTCTCTCTCTCTCTCTCTCTCTCTCTCTCTCTCTCTCTGTGTGTGTGTGTGTGTGTGTGTGTGTGTGTGTGTGTGTGTGTATGTGTTTTCTTGCTCTGAGTGGGCTCTGGGGCAGGTAACTTTCAATTTTTCTGTTTAATCATGTTTAAACACGTCTGTTTATCTTGTTTATTCTAGCTCTGTGTAGAAGGGGCAGGTGAAGCTGTAACTTGCCCATACGAAAATTACAGTGACAGGACTAAAGCAGAAAGTTTGCACAGAAACAGAATGGCTAAGGTTGACAGGGTTGCTTTGAAGCTTTGTAAACTTCCATGGTTTAGAACTTGAATACAGACATTCTCATCTTATCCTACCCTGACAGGCTCCAGCTTGCTCTGCTTGCTGTTTCTTTAGTTATTAGAAGATCATCTTGTAGGATGCTTGACATTTTTCTTTTTTTTTTACTTTCAGTTGGGTATATGGTTATTTCTTGACTAGTCATCTGACACATTGAATTCACAAAGTACACAGCACGGCCATGGCTTTGTTTTAAAATACTATATAAATGTAGATGCATATATCCAAATAGCAGCACCTTAAAAGCAACCACCTCAAAGCTACTAGTAAGTAGATAAGTGAATTTATAAATGCAATTGAGATTAAAGAAGGATACTTCAAAGAATTATTTAGACAAACACTTTGGCTTACAGTTTCTCAAGCATTGTGGCTCACATCCTTTGCCAAGCACAAATCTATGTCAGCTTCTATATAGAACTTTATGCCTTGATTCACACATGTGACTTTATAAGACAGGCTGTCCTTGTGGTCCCTGTGAACCTCTCAGTTGGGCTTATCATATCACAATATTTTTCCTTCTCAGTTATATCTCACAAAACCCAATAACAAAAAAAAATCAGGTAATTTACTTACTTTGTTTCAAAAGTATATATGTGCAAAATTTTTACCTTTGAGAGAGTCTAAGACAGAAGAATTAAGCCTCTTATATCTTCAGAGAGAAGAACAAGATTGGTCTTCATAATTAATTGAACACTATGGGATAGTAAGATTTAGTATCGGAAAACCTTGGTTTGTTTTCCACTATGATACTTCTGGATTTGTAGCACTGTAATCATGGAGTATTCTCAAAAGCACACTGGAAATCATGCTTCCCCTGTGTAAATGAGAATGAATGAATGTAATGTATTTTATGAGGTAACTGTTAGGAACATATACATATATGTATGTTATTTAGATATACGTAACACATGTGTATATATACATGTATGCATATTTGTTTCTAACTTGTATATATGAATGTACACATGTGTACACACACACACATATATATATATATATATATATAATATATATATAATCTTAGAAGAGTGGAAGAGTGTATGACTAGTGTTATTATAATTAATATACATATATTCAGATTGAAACAATGTTAACCTGAAGATGGTGTCTTTCATTTCAAACCCTCAAATGATTTTCTGGCAGTAGGTGAAAAGCTCAGTGAGTACAACAGAGTGAGCAACACTAAGTCCAGAGTCTAGAAAAGGTTCGAGAGAAAGAAGAAACTGAGACTGGCTTCAAGTGAAGTAATTTCTTTATGCTTGCAGTGCCTCAGCTATTTGAAGATACAGAATTCTAGAGGAAAGAGTGACTTCCACAAGTTGCCTCCTTTGTTTCTGCTTTGAGGCAAAAATAAACAAGCTTAACTGGTCAGATGCAGGGGAGAAAGGCACATTGTGCTCTATTAAAGCATCTGTCTTTCACAAAATACAACTTCAAGAAAAACCTTAAACTTTTTGAAACTGTTTCATTACCAAACAAACACTTAAGCTATGTTGCCTTAAAGTGCTGCTTTAAGGGGCAGGTGGAGGGGTAGGATAAAGAAAAACACAAAAGGAAGAGATATCTCAGCATACTGTCTGCTACTATAACATTTACTTTCCTCCATTGAAACAAAGTCTTTACAAGATGTACAGAGTGCAGAGCACATCTATTTTTCTTGCTTTATCAAGGACTTTCATCAGTGATTTAAGGAAAAAAAAAGAACTCCTGGCCGTGGATGCAGGTGCTTTAATAACAGCATCTCAACACAGCACACAAGACACCAGCTAATCTTATCCCAAGATGCCAGAAGTGACATTTCCATTCTATACAGTCTCCACCATTGCTTCCCAACGAAGAACAGGTTATCATTAGGATGTCAGAATTTTTGAAGATATAACAAAAACCTTAGTATCACTGAAATCAACAGTAAGCGTGTGGTAAAATCCAACTGACATCACAAATGTACAGAATCAAAATAGAAAAAGAAAAAAAAAGAAGATAAAAAGCCATTTGGTTCACTGAACAGAGAGGTAGTTGATGGAAGAATGAATTTAGCTGAAAGTTAATGCAACATACATGTATTCATACCACATACATGCACACACATGTACACATATGTATACATACATGCCACACACAGACACACAGTACATGTACACATGCATATGTATACATAATACACACATATATTGATGTACATTTACTACAGAGATTCACATGCCCTACAAACTCATACACACAAAAAAATATACACATGTACATACACATTTGTATATATATATAAATATGTAGACACCCCTGAAACATATACATGCCAATGTGTTCACAGACATATATACATATATGTGTAAATATACATATATATATGTATATGTGTATATATATATATATATATATGTATATATATATATAATCTAAACAAATATGCACCATAAATATACACACATATGCCTGTACTCACATACCCCATACACATTTATATATACCCCACATATGCACATGTACACAATCAAGTACCTAAATGAGTTATTAGTTATTATTAAAATAGCCTGACATTTGTATTCATACATAGTCTAATAGCAATCAGATAGTGTTGAAAAGACAGTATTCTAACCCGGTCTCAAAACTCAATATAATTTATAATTTAGTAGTGAAAATATAAGCCCAAAATCTTGTTTATTTATAATTAAAATTTATTTTTCCTCAAATATCTTTTCTTTTTGAGGTCAGTACTCATTGACAGCTAATTTTCAAGAAACTGTATCAAACTGTATCAACAATCTGCCTTTATAAAGTTGAATTGATTTATTAAGACTACCTTATTGTAAATAGCTCTAGGTAAAATAATGCAAATTATATTATGCAACCTTGATCCTCTTTGTCATGAGAGGAGAGACAGATACAGAGGGATGAGAGAGAGAGAGAGACAGAGAGACAGAGAGACTATAAGCATCATCCTTACGACTTTAGTAGGGTAAGATGTACTCACTAGTCTAAGAAGTCCCAGTCAGATTGATACTGTGCTGGGGAAAAACGACACATGAAATAATTTAAAATTGTTTTAAACTGACTTTTATTCAAAGAAGTTGGGATTTTTAAAATAAGGAACATGAAATGAAATATTGTTGTTGTTGAAATCAGGCTGTGCCCTTTTCTTTTTCTCCATAGTGTGGCTCCTTGGGCTGAGACTTGTCACAATCAGCATTTGACACTATTGTGAGTTAAATTCAGCAGTGGGATGACCTTCTTTCTTGATGAATATGTGAGTGACATCATCTGGTGGGCACCATCCAGAAGACAGATGCAGGTGAAGGTTGCCTTTTTATAATGTATCAAAATCGAGACGATGGGGCACATGAGTGTATTAAAATGATATCAAGAAACCTAGGCGTGAAAACTTATATACACACACCATACAGAGGAAATGTCTTAGCACCTTCACCTGGACCCTAAAAGAAGAACACCTATCATTGTGATAGGACCCTCATCAATCCACACAGAGTGTGCATCAAGACACCAACCAGCAGAACTCCTCATGTGCTAAGAGCGACAGCTCTGTCAGTGGCTTACAGAGATTACTAGAATTGTGATCTACTCATTTGTCTGTGAGGTCTTTGAATTGCTGTTTATCAATATTGCCTCCATAATCCTTCACACGGCTTCTGCAGCTCAACTTGACACTCAGGATTGACTCAGCTCTGATTATGAAGCTTGGCTCTGCAACAGGGTCCATAACAGGTCTTCAACTCATCATAGGCTATTTTTTATATCTCTATCACCCCCCCAATTTCTGCCTATCAAGGCCTAGTTGAAATTCCATGAGCTGTCCTACAGTCACTTTGTTTAATAAGTTATGTTAAACATTTTATATGACTATCAATGCAAACCCTACTTTTCTCAGAAGCAAGCTAAATACGATCTTCTAATACTCTTGCCATTAAGCACTAGAGCCCAAGACTCAAGTATTAGTCCTTACCTGCTGCTCACAAAATCTGAAATTTTGTTTTTAATGCTAATTTTACATTGGTCTTGAGAATTTGAACTATCTACACACCAAAATATGATTATATCTACCTCCCATTTTCCCCAAACACTACACATATGGCCACCTCCAACTTCATGTCATTTTTCTGTTTGTTGTCTATAGCTAAATCCAATTAGTACTGGATGTGGGTCATACCCTATAAACACTGGTGGCCTCATTAAAAAATAAAAATAAAAAATAAAACCTCTGTTCCTCAACAGAAATCAATTGTATATAGCTGCTTGGTAAGAGATGGAGTCTGGAGAAAAACTTCCACACCTATGGCAGAATTTTGACTGGAGTGATTGTGTGCAAGTCTTTTGCATGTAAACATAGCTGATGTGAATTCATGAGTGCAATAGACAGGTCATGTCCAGATGTCAGCATCACACAGCATGTTCCCCATCTTTAGATTACTACATTCTTTCTCGCTTCTCTTCACAAACATTCCTCGAGCCTTGACAGTAGTGGTAGGAGAGTTTAGAAAGGTGTACCACCTAGGACTTGCTTAGACTTCTAGTCTCAGCATTTTGACCTGTTAAGCATCTTCATACCGACTGTTTCTCCTGTTTGGATTGAGATTGTTTTCTGTTTGTTTTCTTCCATGTCTTCTGTCTAAAGTATGTGACCTCTTCAGCAATAGGATCTTACAATGTAATTATAATGGGTAACCAAAAGCAATGGCAATAGCCTGTGTTGATTTGGACACTTCTGTGGTACCTCTGTTCAATGACTCTAATGACTTGCAGAATGACTTTCATTAAATAATTCCAGGGGCATTGTTTATCAACGTAGAGTAATAATACTTAAACACTTTATTCTTTGAAGTTCTATTTTGGAATTAACTTACCAAAGAATAAATTTCCATAGTGAATTTTCATGCATCCTAAAGCTTAGAAGGTAGTAGGATTAAGGTGACATTTTATTCTATGTATCTAGTATTTAAGTCCAAAGACTCCATCCCTAGACTTCTTCTCAGGATCAGATACTGTCCACAGGCACAGATAGTATTTTGTGGATCTGCAGCCTATAGGAGGATTCTTTAGTCCTATGAGTCTAGCCCTCTTGACTTAGCTACTAGGTCTACAGTTTCTGCTGCAGACTACTGGAAGCTGTGGCATCAGTCCCACCTGTAGGCCTTATCCTGGATCTGAGGCTGGTTCCTTACATAGTATGAAATGCCATTCGTATTAGTATTGTATTCGTATTAGTATGGTTTATTATAGTAGTTTCCTCCTTTGCTTCATTATTGCATCTCCAAAATCCAAACTTCATGGAAGAGACAAATCTCATTTCCCCTGTAAATGTGTTTTGTTGTTAAAATATTCAGTTTGAAAATTTATATCATATATAAGGCATCTGTAGCTATGATCTCAATACTTAAGCCAATGATCCCAAAATTTGGCACACATCTGAATTAAAAAAAAAAAAGTACACACACACACAAAAAAAAAAAAAAAGAAAGAAAGAAAAGCAGATGCCTTTCTTCTTCTATAAGTAGTTTGATTTTCTGGGTCTGGGACAAAAGCACCACACTGGGATTTTACTATTTAAATCCAGATAATTTTATAAGGCAGCCAAATCTTGGAAGTACTGACTTTGACTCCAGATTTACAGACTTTCAGAAAAATTCAGAAAATTCTCTTCCAGCTCTTTCTTTAATCAGTTCATAAATGATTATTTCTTGCAAATCTCCTTTCTATCTCCAGCCATATAACCTCAGAAAAAAAAAAAAAGGAAACAGTTTCTCTACCTCATGATTTTTCATAAAACTTTAGACACATCTACAGTGGGAGAATGTTCTAGGAAGGATGTTCATCGTGATTATGCTAATCCTGCTCAGCCAGAAATGGGAAGTTGAGATCATCCCTCTGGATCAACAGAGATATGTTTATCATTGCCACAAAAGTGTTCAGGGTAATCTGAATACATCCTTTGGGCTTGTAAAAATTCATGCAAAAACCCAGTGCATTTCCCCATAGGTCAATCGATACTACGTAGAATACTGAAGAGTAAGACTAAAATAAGAAAACATTTCAGATGTTATTATTCTCAAAATTTCAAGGAAGTTCATATAAATGCACAACTTTAACTCTAATAGTTATTGGATTTTCATAGAAATTCTATTTGATTATATCTCTTCAGTGAGATTTTAAAATAAACAGTGTGAACATGTAGGAAAATCCTTTACAGCATCCTTCAGAACAAATATAGAAAGTGATCCTTAAGCTCTATCGTTTTCTCTTGGAGATTTTTGAGGTCACTGAATATGTGGAGATTCATTTCCATGACCTAATGTCAGTTGAAACATTTAATTATTTCCAGGTTGTAAAATTGGTTTTTGGATCCTGAATATTTTAAATATTATAACTTGTTTTAGATCAATAATAAACAATGTATAAGAGATTATGGATAATAATCCATAATCTGACTATTTTTGCTGACTATTAATTAAACAACTTTTAAAAAGATGATTAAATATGTAATTAAAGTTTCTATTAATATATGTTATTAATAATATAAACAGAATAATAATATTTTGCCAAGAATATGCTACCATAACTTATGAATCATAACTTTGTCTTCTAAATTTCAGTAAGATGAACATTTTCATTACCCACATTTCACAATGGAAAAAGAGAATTAGAATACTTCCATGGTCTGCCTAGCTTCCATGGAAACTAAAGAATTAAAGCTAGAATTTGAGTCACAACAGACTATTTTTAGAATCTGTGTTTGATATACTACAATGACTAGTCCCCCAGACCTGGGAGTTAGAAATCCAATGTGATATGTTATCTAGACATTTCAGAATATTAAAGCACAATGGTTTGGTTTCATTCCTACCATAAGTTGGATTAAAAAGAAACAGAATCCAATTTTTGAACAGAATAAATCAATATGTATTTCAAAGGTAAAGATGCCATTCCAATTAATTATTGAACCATACTTTAATGAAAACTTTAAAAAAACATACGTGAAGCTACAGTTTTCAAAATGTGCAACAGTTTTAGCCATCTTGAGAATTACAAACCTCCCGTGCTTTGTATCCCCTTTATTATCTGAAAATCATACTAGCTCAAATGGACCAACTAATCACCTACCATCATACACTTCAAGAAATCCTAAGGTTATTCTAGTAGTTTGATTCACATGCTGGTATGCATTCTAATGTTCTGAGACAATGATTACAAATCAGCATGTTCTTTTGTAACTTATTGTCATTCCACAGTTGCAGAAAGAAATTAGCATTCCTCTTGGGTGGAATTTTAACAAGCCAAGTGCCTATAATTTCAAACAAGAGTTATCCTTCAAAATGTAAACTGTGTTCTCAATAGAGCCTGAAAATATGTATCATGAGTATTGATAAGCAGAAATGAATTACAAGGATAAAAACCAAAGGAAACTCAGAAAGGATGCTGGGTAAAGAAATGGTGTAGACAACCAACCACAGCTCCCAGGGTCTAAACCACCAGCCTGGGAGCACTTAGGGGAGGATCCAGGGCTTCAGCTGAATATGTAAAAGTGGAGGGCCCTGCTGGGCATAGGTGGAAGAAGAGAACCTTGACCTCATGAAGGCTGGATGCCCCAGGGGGTGGGAATTTTGAGGGTGGGGAGGTGGGAGTGGGGGGGGTGTAGATAGAGGTTACATCCACAGAGAAGAAGGAGGAGGGGCGAGGGGATTGGGGGTTCCGAGGGGGTGGTGGGGGATGGGGTAAGGGGACAACATAGGAAATGTAAATAAATCATCCAATAAAAAAAAGAAAAAGAAAAAAAAAGAAATGGTGTAGAAAACAAAACACACACACTTGTTAAGAGTACACAGCATAGAAAGAATGGCCTTTTGATAATAAAGTAAAAGAACAGGTACAAATTATAGCTAAACTTTAGTGAGCAGTTAACTAGTGAGACATTAAATCATAGACATTTGCAACAGAGGTTAATTGCTACCCTGAATAGATGGCTTCATTTTATTTATTATGATAATTCTTTGAGGGAGATATTATTATACTCAGCCCTATGACAACAAAATCAAATTCTGGAGAAGTTAAGGAGCATTTTGAAGGTCATACAGCCTTGAAGATACAGCTGGCTCTAAACATGTCATACAGTCCCTGCCATTCCACACTAAGATTACACCTTCCTGATTCTAAATGTTCTCCCCTGTGAGCAGTAGAGAAATACAGATATTTCTCCCTTGAATTTCATAATGTGCTGTAAAGTGTGAATGCCTTACCTTCTCCATTAAATTAAACTGACAACTTACAAGGAAAATTCACTCAAAATCTTTATTTCTAAGTTGCTAGTGACAATTTTATTTTTTAAAGCTTTCTAATTAGAAAAGGTTTCCCAATATTAGTGTATTTCAGTTCCCGCATTAGAAAAATAGTTAAAAATTTCAACAACATTTACAGGATATTTAATCACACAGTGAACCCCAATATTGTGCTGTTTAGTGGGAAAACCTGTTTCTATATGGTGTGACTCAGCCTTAGCACACACCTTTAATCCCTCTGGCTGGAATACACACACACACACACACACACACACACACACACACACACACATACACGCTTGGTACATACCTTTAATCCCAAACAATGAAAGTATAGTTAGTTAGTAAAAGGAACCAGCCTTGTTTGAAAGTGACTTCTAATTGAGGTGCAGAAAAACTAACAAATCAGAGAAAAAGTCAGAGATATGATACGCCCAACTCACATAAAACAGACAAGAAGAGAGTGACCTGAGGGAACAGTGCTGGGTGGGGAAAGAAAGAGAGGGAGGAGAGAGAGAGGGAGAGAGAGAGAGAGAGAGAGAGAGAGAGAGAGAGAGAGAGAGAGAGAGAGAGAGTTTTACCTGGAGAATTTCACAGAGAGAGGTTGCAGAGAGAGAAAGCTAGACACAGTTTAAGACAGAATGAGCCAGAGAATGAGAAGGAGACAGAGCATTAGAATATATTGCCAAAGTTACTATGAGGCCAAGCAGAGCAATTCAGGAGAATCTAAGAAAAGTCAGATTGAATCAGGTTGTGTGTGCAGGAGTTTTGAGCCAGAAAAATTGACTTGAATCAGCCAGCAAGAGATCAGAAAGTATGCTCTTTGGTTGTTGGCTTAGTCTCTGGGAGCTCCCAGGGGTCCAGGTTAGTTTCATTGTCAGTCTTCCTATGGGATTGCCATCCCCTTCAGTTTCTTCAGTTCTTCAGAACTCTCCCATAGAGGTTCTCGACCTCAATCCAATGCTTGCCTGTAAGTATCTGCATCTGTCTCAATTAGCTGCAGGTAGAGCCTCTCAGAGGACAGCCATGCTAGGCTCCTGATTGCAAGCACAACATAGCACCAGTAATATTGTCAGGGTTTGGTGTCTATCCATGGGATGGATCCCAAATTGGGCTGGTCCAAGGTCCCTGGCACAAAAGCACTTGTCCATGCTTCCACAGAGGGCCATGTCTGGGTCCCTGGTCATGTAGCTGCAAAGGTCTGTGTTGATGCTAATGTCGATGTCTCATATTACTACTAAAAACTATGCAGAAGTCCCTGGTCTGGGCTGCCTCCTGGGACCACATAGATGTCAAAGGACCATGTGGAGCTGGCTCCATACCTTGCTATCTGCTGCACTCTAGAGAGCTGGCCCCACATCTCTCTAGCTGCAGCACTCAGGAGGACAGGCCCTGAATCTCACTTGGACAGCACAGAAGAGCTGGCCATGGTGGTAGGGGAGTGAGTGAGCTGGCCCTCAAGGGAATGAGCTTGAGAGAGCTGGCCCTGCCGCTCCTATTAGTCTGTCATGAGGTGGCACAGGTCCAGGTTCATAGATGATCCCCATTCACCCCCTTGCCCATAACCACCTGTGGCAGTTGGGAGAGCTGGACCTAGGGTCTCAAGAGCATGAAAGATGGCTCTGCCTTTCACTGGCTACAGCACTTAGGATTGTGGGCCCACATCTTGACTGAGCAGCACAGTAGAGCTGGCTCTGGTGGCATGGGTGCTGGTGAGGTGGCCTCAAGGGCATGAAACCAGGAGAGTTTCCCCTGTTCCTTGGCTGAAACATTGGCTGAGCTAGCTAAGGCAGTGCTGGAGATTTTAAAATGGTAGTGCTGGCACTAGAGAACAGGTAGGCTGACCAACTCAGCTACCACCCAGGCCCATATCCAGGGCTTTGAGTGGGCCCACCTTAACATCTACCTCATCTACAAACTGCTGGAGTGTGTGAAATGGTCAACCAATTCTGCTGATCCAAAGCTGCAGGACCTCTAAGACATAGGACACTAACGGAATGACTGAGAGAAATCCCGGTAAGGATCCAGTATTGACGGTATAAAAGAAGGCACAAGCCTCAAACCACACCAATAACTCATTGCAACGAACATTTCCAAGTAAACATATGTGGACAAAAGGGTATATTGTGGGATACAGTGTGACATACTAGAGCTTCTACGATGAGATGTTTTCTATGTTTTTTTTTTTAATTTTTTGGTTTCTTTTTTTTATTTTCTTTGGGTGCAATGGAATAGGGTTCATAGGAAGGGATGGGAGATGAATGCCATTTGGGGTGCATCATGTGAAACTCACAAAGAATCAACAAAAAGCTAAAAAACAAACCAAAACACAAAAACTCAAACAAACAGAAAAGGAATCAAGCAAGTTTGGGGATAAAAAAACTGTAGCAGCTCCCCCTCCCATCCCATGGTTCTAAAATCAGTTTGAAATCAGTTTGAAAGTTGTATCTATTGACCTCAATGCACCTGAATTTCTGTGTTTATCTAGAGAAGATCTGAATTGAGCCTGTGGCTTTCAAGCAGCCAAGTGTTTGGTAAAGCTAGGTACCAACCCCGAGCTGTGCTTTCCTGTGCTTGAGGCAGGAATTTCGGCAGCTGACAAGTAAACAAGGCGTGTTCTGGGCCAGTGTGGGGACATGCTCGAAGAACCACTGGTTAGGATGAGAAAGAAGTTCACAACAGTATCAAGCATTTTTACATGTTATATGTAGAGATTCCAAAGTAACTTCTTAATATGTTCTCTTGTACTGTAAATATTAATAACATTTTTATACTTTTCACTGCATAAGTAACAGAATAAACATATCCACCTATCATCAGAGAATAGAGAATCTAGAGACAGGCAAAGACACTTTCATTTTCCAGAATCTCCTCAGAAGAATAAAGCCAGCACCTAGCCTACTGCCTGTTGTCTATTGATTTTATTATTGCTTCTGTTTCTGTTGTTTTGTTATTCACAATACCCCAAACAGAAACATCTAAATTAAACAACTTCTCCCCAGAGCTTACTGATGAAGAGAAATTTCAAACAACTCAAGTCCTTTTCTCAGGCCACAGACTTATCCTTTAGTTCAGTCTCATGTCAGAAATGAGCCTGATAGTCTATCTTATAAAGAAGTATTTTGGAATCATTTTAGTATCTTCGTCTTCTCTAGACTTGAATAGATTCAAATCTAAATCATCACAACAATCTCAAGGTGCAATTTTTCTGGGTAATAGTGTGAAGGGAATGATACCAACCGTCAGAATAATTATGATCACAGTCCCACATAGCAGTTTGAATGTGTATCTGATGTGTCAGCTTTGATATGAGTTCTGGGTGTGCTTATCAGTTTCATGATGCATTTTTTTCCTTTCAAAGAGACATGTTCAACAAGAGCTCTTTAGCAGTCATGAGGCTGGGACAAGGTTATAGAGTAGCCAGATATATAGGCTGCTTTCCTGTCACCTAGCTCTCCCTGCAATACTTAGCAAATAATTGTCAGCAAGAGTAAGAGGAGGAATCCAAGGGCAGACTTATGCACAAAAGGGCCATTCACTCCTGACATCTCAGGACAGTTTTCTAACGGCAGACCTAAATTAGATTCCTGATATGGGTAGATTGATGGGAAAATTGTGCATATTGTCCCCTCTTTCCTATCCAATAAACATAAAATTTTGATGTGAATTAGAATATTTTTTCCTGTATCTGGAGCACAAGAACAGTGCTGGCATGCTTGTATTTGGGGACGTAGTCTATTATGGGAGCAGAGCAGAGCAGAGCAGAGCAGAGCAGAGCAGAGCAGAGCAGA
>NW_021604576.1:14650393-14696509 GCF_004785775.1 Grammomys surdaster
GAGCAGAGCAGAGCAGAGCAGAGCAGAGCAGAGCAGAGCAGAGCAGAGCAGAGCAGAGCAGACCAGGGCAGTCACTGTTCTAGTCTCCAAGGAAGGCTGAGTGTAACAAAACGGTCCTGTACCAACAGTTTTTATATTGTCCTTCATTTGGTGTTCTACTCTGGCTGCTAGATACTGGCTTAGCATCTCATTCTAACAGTTAGCTATCTTTGATATGTCACATTATCTTAAACATTAAAAAAAAATCATCTTCTAGGCAATTGGAAGTTTTTGCTTATTACTAGTGGTATGATGAGTAGTGATAAAAGTAAGAAATATTTGCTGGTGATGATTTCAGGCACTTATCTAGGGTTTTGGAGAGAAAATTATAAGCTTTCAAGAGTCCAGTAGGTTTTAAGCTCTGCAGTTTTCATCTTCTTGTTTGCTACCAGAATATGTTTCTATCAAGTTACTGTCACATATGACTTGGGAGAAACACTATTTTGTTTCTTTTGTTTTTTCTTTCCTGTAGATTCTAACATAAAGTATACTTAAACTAACTAAGGCAGAGGATTCAGTGAACAAATTTACTAGCTTAAAACTCTTACAGATTTTTCCTAATGTCTGCATGAGATTTTTAGGAAATTACTCTACATGTTAGTTAATACCTGAAAAAGAGAATGCAGCTATGTGTACATGTGCATTTTATAATTTTTACCATGCTAGAAAAATAGTATGTACTTTTAAATTTACCTCTTCCATATGTAGATGGTTAATACTGATCAACTATACAAGATATCTAATCACCTGAGAGGCAAGCTTCTGAAAAACATATGAGGATTATCCTAGATTAGGTTACCCTTTTCTGAGCCTTCAAGGGAGTATCTTGATTAGATACTAGAGGAGAATGAGTAGCACTGAATCTTGCTCTGCTTAACCTGGGGGGGGGCGGATTAGCTGGCCAGCTGCACTTGTCGTTATCGGCTTCCTAGGGATACCATGCTACCTTTCCTATAAGCTCCTGGCACCAAATCTCCCCTGCTTGATGAACTATACCTTCAAATGTGAGTCAAAATACATTCTCTCTCACTTCAGTTTCTTTCATCATGCTATATTTATCAGTACCTCAAGAAAAGTAACTAACCCACCTATGCTTATGTGAACGTCCATGTACTTAATTTAAAAGTGTATACTTTTTTTGTTGTAAAATTTCCTATAGTATGTCTATTTCAAAGCCCGACTTGGAATTCAAAACACTGAAATGATCTGTGTGAATGCAAAAGAGATTCCTTAGGCAGGGCTTTCTGCTCTATAGCTTTTCATAAAAAGACTCCAACATCCAAGATTGCCTACAAAGTGGACTGTGTTATTGTGTCAGGGTTTTGTTCCTGTGACAAAATACCTTAGGATAACAACTGAAAAGAGTAAATATGTTTTGGTACAGCTTCAGAGGTCTCATCCCTAGTTATTTGGTGCCAGGGTTGTGGCTCTGAGTAAAGCAGAGAATCATAGCACAGGAGCTTCATGTAGTAATACTGCCTACTTCATGTGGCAGGAATCAAAAGTAAGAAAGCGTCATAAGAGAAAGTAAATTTGTTTCAGACATGCCTTCAGGTACCTACTATCTCCAAGAACATCTCTAAATTCAGAATTATGGAAGAATTAATGGAATCACTTCACAGGCTTATGATCCATATTCTTCTCAATGATCAGAGCCACTATGTGGAAACACACCTTCAACATATGCATGTTTTGCAGTGCTGTTACCTATAGATATATCAAGTCTTTTGAAAAGGGGAGATCAGCCATAGAAAGAAGAAAATACAAGGTTTTGTGTCTAAGTAGTCCAGACTGCCCACTGAGGATCTCTTGATGATACCCTACTATGATATTTGTGCATTATCATCTCTCTCCATTTCTTCACATCATCAACTAAAATTCCTACCTAATTTTAGATGAATATCCAATTTTTAACTTTTATCTGAGTGATGCTTTATATGAATTATTAAATTTTATTTTATTATTTGAATATTATATATTCAGTTTTTGTTACTTCTGATTCCAGGTTCTTGATAAACTGATCAAAGTATGATCATGTGTGTATATTCAGCTAGCTTGTTAAGTAGTAGCATTAATTAATCAAAAAGAACTCCAAACCTCATCGTGTTAACTACTAATGAATTTGCTAATATATTGGTGATTATTATTTATATTGGCTTTGCCAGAAATATAGTGAATATAGGTAGTAAATCCTAAATATTTGATAAAAAAATGCTATACTGAGCAAATAGCTTTTACTTTTTACTGACTGAAGCTATTACGTTGAGTATCTAATCTCTATTCATTTTTCATGATTCTTTAGGTTCTAGTAGAAAGACTTCACTGAACTAGCTGTAGAATCCATATGTGATGAACCATTCACCTTCCCACTGTGAATAAGCAAAGGATGGGAATCTTACTCAGAGGATAAGATATTGCAGAACACAAATAAAGGCAGAGTGCACTTCCTCCTCAGAGGGATTAGCCTAGAATGTAGAAACTTTGAGACCTTTTCCAACCTCTTCAACCTTCTATGTGTTATGCAGAAAGTCTAGTTATAGAAAAACAGGATATGCAAACACATCTTTAGAGTAGCAGGAGAACATGTCTGAAAGTCTGATCATGTTTAGGAGAGGACATCCCACAAACCCTTGGATGATATTTACGAAAGGACATCCCCAAAGTCCTTGGATCATGTTTAGGAAAGAATATCCCCAAAGTGCTCGGATTATATTTAGGAGAAAAAATCCCCAAAGTCTTTGGATCATATTTAGGAGAGGACAACACTGATAGTTTTTCTATTCCTGTTAAAACTGACAATGAACTCCTATGTTTTGTTTAAAATTTTCATTTGGCATTTTTATTAATTTATTGTAGAAAATAAAATTATTTCTGCTAAAAAATGAAAATAGCCCTTTTGAATTGTAATATTTAGTAGTGGAGAAGTAAAAATCTAATTTTGATTCCCCAGATGTAATTGACTTGGAAGCTTGCTGCTGAATGAATAAGTTCATTTTCTAGTTCTTTCTAAACTCTGACTGGCTACTCTAACTCAGCTGTTCTAGAAAAAAAAATGTCTACAAGCTGACAGACAGATTCAAACTGGCTTCTCTTGGCTTCTGAATGAATTGCTCTATTTGGCCTCAAACTAACTCTGACAGTCTGTTCTAGTTCTGACTCCTCATTCTCTGGTTCATTCTGATTTCGCTTGCAACCTGTCTTTGCAAAACTGCTGCCTCCTCCCTTCTTTCACTCTGTGCTGCTCTCTTAAATTGTCTCTCTTTCCTTTGCTGTTCCCATGTGATTTGGTTGTATCCTAACTCTGTCTCATTCTGTGAAATCTTTCTCTGATTCATCACTTTGTCTGCCCGTCAATTACATCACTTTCAAACATGGCTTCTTCCTTCCATAAAGTAACCTTAAATTCATCAATTAAGATAGAAGTTATATACTAATGGCATGTCTGCATTCCAGACAGGCATTAAAGGTGTGTGGTATGTCTGTATTCCAGCTGGATCATATAGACCTAGAAAGTCTTTTGATGTGATCCCTTTCTAAAGCAGCCATGTTTCTGGTTTAAAATTCTGCTACAGAGGGTTACTAACGTCTAGCATTTTAAGCTCTGCGTATAATTAAACTATTTAGATTCCTAGCTCTTGTCATCTACTGGCTCAAAATCTTCTCCAAGATGATTGATTCAAACTAGTTTCTCTTCTTTTTTTGCTCTACACAGCCTCAAACTAGCACTATTAATCTGTTTTAATCTTCTGGATCTTTTTCATTTCCTGATTCATTTAGGTTTTACCTGCTACATTTTTCTGTAAAATTGTCTTGTGTATGACATCCAATAATGCTGAAAATTTGTTCATTCAGTTATAATGACTTTAAGCATAAAATAAGTTAATTTATGCAATAAAGTTAAAGTAGGCTTATAACATATTTAGTAATCAGTATATCTAACTACTAATGCCTCTCTTTTAAATGTAATTCTAAAGGTTTCCTGGTATAACTCATGATTCTACACAGTATAAATGAGTGTAATAAAAGTTATAGCCATATATACTTAGGAAATGTCTACATTTGAATAACAACTGTTGAATAGAAGATGACTATACAAGAGGGCACAGTTCTAGGATGCAATACAGAAATAAATGAAAAACTTTAATTAGATTTCATATTTTATAATTTGTTGGGATGATATAGAAATCAATCAAAATGATTCAGGATAATGTACTATTTGTTAGAGTTTAACAAATAGTTTTAGAAAAGGACGCAATAGAAAAGGATGGAGTTTTATAGGCTTTACTGGTACCTGGGCATGTGTGTCCATTTTAATTAGGTAGTAGGAGAAGACCTCAGCACAAACGTACAACTTTAGCAACCTCCTTTTGAGATGAAAGACAAGAAATTGATACAGAAATGTCTTAGGCAGAGTGAGAACATATCTCTGAGGAGGAAAAACTAGAGAAATTTGAGGAATAGTAAATGTAGGTCTATCTGTAAAAGTGTAGTCTATCTGAACATTAGCATGGGGTACAATTTAAACAGAAATTTCTGGTCCACTCTAGCAGCTCTGACTTGAGATTTGGGTGTAATGGCAAGTCAATGGCATGTTTGAACAAAGATGTTTTGTGTGTTATACAGAGTTGGGTTACTTAAGCTTCTTTGAATAGACATCTTAGGGCAAGGAGAGGAGCAGTGGAAGAGTTCTCTCAGGAACCATAAGGCACAGCCTGATGTCTCAAACTACATTTCAAGTAAATAACTCAAAGTACTGTCAGTACATTCTTGTTACCTCTCTGTACACATACACTTTCCTCAGGACTGTTTGGGTATTTGTCTATGAATTCTCCTATGTGTTCTATGCTTTTTATATTTCACATATTGTGTGTCAAGCTGAGAATTTTTTCAATGAAGAAGAAGATGAGATTTCTGTAGCCACATTGTCATCCTTGACTATGGAATGGAAACACTTATGGAATAATTCTTTGCAAATGGCTGGATCATGGGACCTCTCTTTGTCCTTTTGCTTTAAGTAAGTGTTACAGTTCTTGATCCTGATGAATATGCTGCCTGTTCCCAGAAACCTCAAGTCATAATCTAGTCTGGACAATACTTACTGCCTCTTTGCTCTGATTGCATTCATGAAGTATCCTAAGCTGCAGTGGGTTTCTATATATACATGATTACTGTGTGGATCCATTAACCATAGAAGTGGAGGTGGCAAGCAATCGTCTGCCTAAACTCCAATGTCTGGAGTTTAGGACAGATATCAGGATGCAAAATAACTTTGAGATGAAGCAGTTATGTGTGGGTTGATAAATAAAATGGCCCAACAACAAAACAGAAATGTTCCAGAATAAAGAGCGTAAAGAAACCACCAAGGTTCCATAAGAAAGGACAATTACTGAAATGAGAAGAAAATCAGAGCAGAATATAAGGGCCAGGGCACTTCATAAATAGATACGGAGAGGCAAACTATCAAATACCACTCTTGAGTCAAGTGAGAGGGACCCAGTTCTCAAAGGCAACAGTTTTGCTGTTGTTGTTGTTTTTGAGAATGAGGAAGTAACACTTTATTGGAGTAGGTTCAAAAGAGAGTATAAAAAAAGAAATTGAAAATACTAAGTACAAGTACAGATATTAATCTTTCACCAAGGAAATTCATATCTTAATCTTTTGGAAAGATTTACTTGCTATAAGACATCTACTAGATGTATAACTTACATGGTAATTAATTTAATAAATTCCTTCTTAACATCTAATAAAACATCTGAGCCACTGAGTCCATTGTGATGATTGAGATGTATGGTATGTAGTAAAAATTTTAATAATGTCATCCTCTACAAGTCTAGTCTGCTTTTTGATTCACAATATTAAATAACACCTTAATCTCTGAGCCAAACCATCAGCCAATACTTTGCATTGGTTGTTTATAAGGAACATTCCTTAGCTGGTTTACTTTACTTCAATATTAGACCTAGCTTATCTCATCTCTCTTTGTAGTAAATCGGTTTCCACGCAGGAATTTGCAAATAGTTTAGCTAGAGCATCTCTAACCATATGTATGTTTGTGTGTGTGTGTGTGTGTGTGTGTGTGTGTGTGTGTGTGTGTGTGTCTTAAATTCTGGCTAAAATCTACCAGTGCTGGAGCTTCATTGTTTTACAGAGTTGGGCAAAATTTAATCTTTTTTCTTTGTTTCTAGGTATCAGTTTCTGTCGCCAATAATTCTCCGGTATCCAAGATCTCCCATGCTGGGTGTGGGTTAATGCTGAGCCACTGTTGATCAATTTCAGAGTCTTGCATCCATAATCCTTAGTCTAACGTACCACCAGACAGAAAAATGAAGGTTGGTTATTTATTCTAGGCAGTGCATGTCTAGCAACTGACTTGGTTTCAACATTAGAACGGGTAAATTTCAAAGATATTCATGTAACATATTTGCACAACATGGTTAAGCTTGACCTTTTTGTTTTGTTTTACTTATAGTAATTAGTAGACAAATGCATCATCCTATAGGTTATAATTTTAACATTATAACAGTATAAGCTTTGTAAAGTAATGTATAAACAAACTTAACTAAATATTAAAGAAAGAATAAAAACCAACTCCTGTGCAGTTCTACATTAGTCTGCACATTATTTTTTGTCACAATAAATATCTCAAGCCAGGTGGTTTACCCAGAAAAAAATGTTCTCACACTTACAGAGACATCAAGACTTAGAGCAGGGTGCTGGAAAGGCTGGTGAGTGGAGGTCTTTTTCTTCAGCTCAGCATGATGTTTCTTCTTTGTCTATGTATGGATTTTTAAGTTAAAAATGACAACAGCCACAAGAAATGAGGCCTCATCCTAGTTAATTAATTAACTAATTTGTCTTTAATACACTTGTTATTGTATTATATTATTTAATAATTTATCCTGTATCATATATGGAAAGGAAATCCAGGACTTCAATACACATGTTTGTTTTTTTTAAGGGGAAGCAAATGTCTGAGTTATCGTCCATCATATCAGCCAGTTTAGAAAAATTCACACCAGATAGTGAGCACATAAAGAGAGTATGGCACATATGTAAGGAAGCTCAGCCTTGCCAAAAGGGGCACTTCTGCCAAGGGTAAAAATCATCATGTCAATTGAGATGAAGTTAAGCAAAAGACCAACACCATATATTCTCATTTATTACATGTGGACTCATACAAGAGAAGACAGACACAGAAAAGAAAGTAGAATGTCCCATTACCAGTGGGTTATGTGTGAGAAAAAGGGATGTGTTGGTCAAGAGTGTAGTGATTTAGACAAACACACCACTTTAATTCGTGAGATTCAATTATTATACATATGCTATATCTCACAGAACTCCCTTTTTACCCATACAGCATGCCATGATAATTTGTCAGTAAATGTATGTAAATGTCTCATACATAGAAAATTTGTTTTTCTAGTATATCAGAAAAATACTTTGACTATAGACCAACAGCGTACAAATATTTATTAATGTCTAAATTGACATGCCTGAATGCACATGAAACCAGTGTAGAAGTGTCTGGATTAAATGTGCTAATGGATTTCTGTATGCCATGGTGTAGTACAATAATCTAGTTAGGTAAGATACAAGTTGCACTTACTAGAAGTCTATTCTACCAAGACGGATTGTAACTTTATACTTCAAGATAGCAGTCAAGGCTTACTCTAGGTGATGTTTGTTAGTAGTGGCTAGTTGAATGAAAATTTAATTATATCTCATTAAGTAACTTTAAAGAGTACTTACCTTAAATGTTTTTTAGGTTGGCAATAAGCAATAAGGTGAATAAGGGTTATCACGATGCAATATAAAATGTATTTTAATAAAGAATTGACCAAAAATTTCCATGAGTGATGATATGAAAAACAAGTCTACCAAGCATAAGAATAGAGAAATACTCAATGAAATTGTATGCTGGACAACAATGAAGATATAAGGAGTGAAATAGAGACAGCATAACCAGTCAAAGAAAAGAGTAGTTACAACACTGTGGGAATCAACCTGACAGGTGTCAAATTTCAGGTCTTTAAACATTTGTAGAGTCTTGGATCATTTGGGATCTCTGTGAAGGAGATGCTGAGACAGAATTGGGAGTTAGAAAGTTCCATTAGGAGAAAAAAAAACTGACTGTGAATAAGAAAAGAATGAATAATAAGAGCCTGAAAGACTTCAGTCATAAATCCAATCATATGGTGCTTTTGGGGCATGTGAGAGGAAGAATATTGTGCTTGGTTATGGGAGAAATGAGAAGCAGGACCAGCCAGAGAGTTCCTTAGATTGAGCTATACTTCTGCAGATGTCATAGGTATACACACACACACACACACACACACACACACACACACACACACACACACAAAAGACAACTTTTAAACAGATACAGTCCTTAGGCAAGATCCACTCACTGCACAAAAGCAGCAAGACCTACTCACTTCTGCTTCCAGCCCTGACAACAGAGGCTGTAGGGCCCCTGAGCTGCTCTTGACAACATACTTCTCCTCCTCCTCCTTTTCCTCCTCCTCCTCCTCTTCCTCCACCTCCTTCTCTTCCTCCTCCTCTTCCTCCTCCTCCTCTGAGGTGAAAGTGCATCTGCATAGACTTGCATAGGACTCCTTGTATCCCTTAACTTTATCGGTCTCTGTGATTGTGTCATTGGTTTTTATCAACAATCACACTTAGTTTCAGAAAATACTTTAAGAGCCTTGGTAGTCTGGGAATGTTACTTTTATTTAAGGTATCATATAATTCAAAACTCTATGTAGTTGGCCCTAAGCTGCTGTAAATACTGGAGATTGCTGAAAGTAAATGCAGCAAGGAGACAGTTCTGTTCTTCTTATCCAGTTCTCAAATGTCTTTAAACCTTCATGACAGACTTATCCCACTAGCGCTTCCTTGAGAGTCTCTAATAAAACAGCCCAAGCTAATTCCTTTGTTTTTGCCATATTTATAAATTCATGTGTGCACATATTTGAAAATTCTAATAGTTCTTCCTAGTGCCTGATCAGAAAGAATTAATTGTTACATACAAGGAGGAGATGCATAGGAACATAACCAGCTACAGGAAAGCAGCACTCTGTGAAGGCTTTGCTCATTGCATCTTCCATGGCTCATATTAGCAGACACCATGCAATCCGGATAGTGGTACCTTCACTCCTAACTCCAGCAGCACATTTATGTAATGGATTCACTAATAATACCAACTTTGTTTTTAAAAAACTCAAGCTTCAAGAGTGTGTGTAATGGTGAATCTGCTGTGAAAGCCACACATGACAAATGCCATATGTGAGACCCCACCTTATCACTGGCCACTTGTAACTTTCTATGAAAACTGAGAATCCTTGGCACAGTAACATAAGAATCGTTTGTTGCAGGCCTCATATGTGACAAATTCTCGTCTTACATTGTTGTCGTCCTATGAATGCTAATATTGTTTTCTCCCTTTATGGATGGTAACATTGTAAAACACAAAGGGATTGGATCACAATGTTGGCATATAATAGGTAGGTAATTCAATCCTTTGTTTCAAATTTCAACTATTAATTATTTCTCGAACTGAAAATTTACATGATATATATATATATATATGAGATATATATATCTCATATATATATATATATAAAGAAGAAAAGGAGGAAAAAATAAGATAAGGAGGAGTAAGAAGAATGGGAGTAGTACTTTTTTGTTTGTACATAGGCTATGCAGGGTAAATTTTTTGTTACCTCATGAGCTTACATCCTGCCTGCACTGGACAACTACTGTCCCTTCTGTACCTCAACAGCCTTTTCACTGTGGTTGTGATGTCGGCAGCAATGTCGATTCTCATTAGTATTGAAGTGACAGCAAGGAGAGGCTGCCAAACAAGGCATATGCAGGAGGTAAGGCTAGCTTGTAAACTGAGACTGAAAGTACCAGGAGATGATTGCACACAAGCTTTTTCTCCCTCCTCATTTTCTCCTTCCTCCTTTCCTTCTTCCTTCTCCCGTGCCCCCCTCCCTCCCTTTCTTCTCTTTATTTATTTATTTTTTCTTAAAAGAGAATTCTTTACCAGAAGCATCCTCTGCCTGTATGTTAATATGCTATGGATCATGGTAATTGTCTGGGTTGGGTGATACCAGAATAGAGAACTTGAAAGAGATTTGAGGGGCACACTTGATGCACAGTTAGAGCCTCCTGTTTGGTTGGAAGACATGATTAATCATTTCTAGAGAGCAGCAACCCTTCCCATTTTTTTCCTTCCCAATCACTCACAGTTGCTCCATAGGCATGCTCAGGATGCACATATGAACAACATTCTGCTCCATACACTTAGAAGACCTACCACCTAGCTCAGCTTGTGCATCAAGCAGACCCACAGATAATACAGATAGTCCTTTTATGAGAAGCATGTGATCTCCTGTATTAGGTAATGAGTTATCAAGGAAGCATTTTTGATTGCCTTGGACTCATGTGCTCATCTCTCAACCAATGAGCCAGACAGTTCAGCCACAGGGGACTCTCCCGGATAATCATGTCTAGATTGGACAAAATAGATAGCAAAGAAACATATATCACTTCTTCAGATGGGTTTTCTTGGTCTATTTTGTACGCTGTGTGAATCTGTGGCAAACAATATGAAGTCACCTACCTGCTTCATCCAGAATAAGTACTGAGAATGAAATGGTTCACATTTGACATGTCCTCAGCACTCTGGGACTAAGCTCACAAAAGGCTTTACAAATGTATTTACAGGAATCAATGCGCAGAAAGGAATTGTTTTGTGTGTGTGTTTTGCATGGTTGGGTCACTCACAGGAAAACACTACATCAAGACCTGTCAGGCAATTCCCGAATTCTCACTGGTGACTGGAGTTTTGTACATTTGGATTCTTATCTTTTGAATTTCCATTGAATTTGAATTATGTAACCACTATAATCACATGCAGATGTGGACTGTCCTGTGTAGTAGTGTCTTTGCAGCCTATGAAGTGATTTCCTTTTTACCACATGCCTTATATTCCTGCAGGCTCTTCTCAGCCCTTATTTATGTCTTCTGCAGTCCTGACTGATCCTATAGGCTCCTTTTCTTTTCTGGAACTTTCTTAACTTTCATTCCTTCCTTTTCCCAACACTTTGACCTTGCTTCTGGTACCTTCAGTCCCCAGGCCCTGCCAGGCTTTATTATTATAAATTTTAACTTTCAGTTGAATCACTGAAAGATCTTTTGCGAGACTATCACCATCCTGTCAATTCTTTAATAGCCTTTTGTGCTCTTTAAGCTGGGGGATTTCTCTGAGAGAAATGGCACTTGCTGGTGTGACCTGTTTCACTGGGAAGAGCATTAAATAGGAAGAGGGACAGAAAACAACTAGAGAACCCTGGCCACTGCTGACACAAAGCAGTGCAGATTTCCACTGTCCACTCTAAAGACATGTTGTCATTCAGCAGTTATCTCAGCAGCTGTCCTGGGTGCACAATAGGCCAGTATCTGCATGAATGCAAAAGCAAGCTTCCATCACTATGTGAAATACAAGAAAAGTGAGTGCCATTAAGCAAACAATTCTAAGTCAGGGAAAGACAAAATGTAAAGGAGCACTGGCTACATTGCAGGCAGTTCAGGACCTGGAGCACAGGAAGAATCCCCAAGACCCCATATAAAAGACCTCAGGCTGGCTAGGAATTATGCCTGATGCCCTGCTTTGCTTGCCTGAAACTCTGTGCTACTTCAAAACTATTTTATCTGTCATGCTTTAAGAAGAGATTGGAGAAGGGGTTATCATTTAAATGTGTTTCTTAGACTGCATGCAAATATTTTACTCTACAACTCTGAGGAAATCTCATGTTAACCTAAAAGCAGACAAGATGATTGTAATAGTAATCTTGGTTGTCAACTGAATTCGATCTGGGATGAACTAAGAGGTGCACGCTAGGTGGGTTTCCCTCACAATGGGTGGTACTTGACAGGGACACTACAATTGTAAAGTGGCCCAGGATTATGCTGGGCAAGATGCTTTTCCTGAATACCTTCACTCCTTGCTTGTGAATGCATCTACTACTTTGCCTCTGCCTCTGCTGCTGCCATCAGAACCCAGCTTCTCCAGCTTTCAATAAAGACTATGGATAAGCGGCTATCCACCATCCTCTGGGTCTTAATTTCCAGATCGGAACTGTATGGGAACCCATCATTGATGTCTAAAGAATTGCCAGGTTCTTAGTCTTTACAACACGCAGATAACCACTTTGTGACTACCTAGCCCACGTTATATAAACCAATCTATTAAGTCCCTTTTGTAATATATGTTTATTTCATCTGTTTTATTCTTATTTAGAAAACCCTGACTGACCAATAGAGTGACCTTAAAATATATTCTGTTATTTTTAGGAGTATTGGAATGTACAAATATTCACATAAGGAACAAATAGGTTATTTAAATAACTCACCATTCTTCACTGTTTTGTAACTTGAGAGTACTGCCTTTCAAAACTTCAAAGCTCTGTAGACATAGTGTTTAAAACAATGAGTGGAAAATTCATAGAAATTTCCAGTAACTTTTCTAAATTGTGATATAGAAACAGCAGCTGCCATAGCTCTGCAATCGTGTTGATGATTTCCATCCTACAGAAAACAATAAGTTTTGTTTATGATTTGTCTACCGTTGTGCAGTAAATAACACCAACCTTCAGCAGCTTCTTTCCATGTTGACTGTGGATTTTCCCTTGGGATCAAGTGGTGGCTGTGGTGAGAGACAGGTAAAGGGTCAGCTAGGTCAAGCTATTGATGAAGTTCACTCTCACAGCTTGAATTAGTCTCACTGTTGGTGGAGAACTCTTCTAAGGAATCCTGAATGAGCCTGGTGGGCTCTCTCTATGTCCTGGACCTTATGACAGTGTGCTGGCTAGCTTTATTTCAACTTGACACAAGCTAAGAGGAATGAGCCTTGACTGAGGAAATACCATCATATTATGAGACTGTAGACAAGACTGAAAGGTATTTTCTTAATTAGCGATTGATGTAAGAGGAACCAGCCCATTGTAGGTCCTGCCACGCCTGGCTGGTAATCCTGGATACTCTAAGGAAGCAGACTAAACAAGCCATCAAAAGCAAGCCAGTAAGCAGCACTCCCCCATACCTTCTCCATCAGTTCCTGCCTCCAGGTTCTTGCCCCCTACTGCTTTCAGTGATGAACTGTGATACACAACATAAAACACATAAACCCTTTCCAACCCAAGTTGCTTTTGGTTATGGTGCTCATCACAGCAACAGAAACCTAAGACAGCATGCTCTTGGCCTTCTAAGAGGGACTGTCCCAAGAGCAAAGGGTCTAAAAACTTCAATAAAACTGAAGATATTATATAAGCTGATTGTACTGTCCCCGAGTTCCACTTCGCCTATGCTCTGAAGTCAAGTAAGTCACTGCTACACAGTGTACACCTCTTGATAGGAGATGGAGCACATGTGCAGAGGACAAGATGACCTACTGGTGAGCTGAGTGCTGAGATGCATAATGGCCTCACATGCAATGTCCTCTCATTCTCATTCTGAGAACCACATGTTCTCAATCTGTGTTTGACACTGGTCCAATGTTGAGGTGCTCATGTAAATCATGTTCAGGCTTGGTGCAGGATCCTTAGGAGTGTTCCTCTTAGACTGCCAAGCAAAAGATGTGATGTCTTCTCTGTCACACTTCAATCCACGATGATGTCAAAGGAAGTGCAACAAATCATCCAGTGGAGGTGTGGGAAGCATTTTGAAATCCAGCCACTTATACATTCAATACCTTTTCCTTGACTCTGGTCCTGACTTTCTCTGGGAGTCATATTGTGATTCGAACTCTGTCTTATGGGATTTTTTAAAATTTATTTTTGTAGTTTTATTGTTGTGAATTTTAGATCATTTCAATTTTTAACTGCCTTTAAAGACATCTAATGTATTATATAAAACTTCTTTGTCAACTTAGTGAGTTCATGTAAATCTCAGACATGTAAATCTCACTGTATTAGAAGAGTCGCATGCAAGTTAGTCCCTCTCCAGTAGCATTTTGACACACCCTTCAAGTCATTATGTTTTGTCTAGTGAGTTACTGAAAAAGTTTATTATTTATAAGATGCTTAGAAGTCTGTGGGTTATTTAGATTAGACATGGTAAGTGTGTTCTTACATATGACTTCACAATAAAGGTCTTAGAACTTATTACCTTTAGTCTATCTTTATCCTAAGGTAATTTCTTTTTCTAAAAAAATTTCCCTGTCTGGAAAAGCTGTCTGGACCTCTGTAGTACCATGTTAAAACCCTTTCTCATTCTACTTTTCATTTGTCACTTGAAAAAAAAAAAGCCACTTTCTTCATTCAAGCCAGAAATGAATGTATGTTGTGGTTTCAGGCAAACACAGTAGTCAGTTTCTTTTTGTTCCATGATATCATGGAAGACAGTGTTGCTAAACTTTCTTCCATTGCACAACAGATGGTGTCTCTCCCCTGGCTCTTAGTGGTATTTTTTCATTACTAATCCTCTCACGGCCCCTCCTATCTCCCATCTACCTTCTAATTCTAAGCAAGTGCTGGTTCAGCTTTACTACAGCAGCACTTCATTTAAAGACATAGTTTTACTTCTAGTGATTTATTGCTGGAAAGCTTAATGACTTCTTTGCTTACAGCTTGATGTTTCATGTAACTGGGAAGAGCTTGGCTGGCAAGCTTAGTATTGACCCTTACGTTGTGCAGCCACTGTTCTACAAAACCAAGAGGACCTCTTCAGTCACATATCCGGATATCTCTGTGCTTCTGGACCTTTGTTCGTTTCCAACCTCGAAGGCACTTTATAGCATGGTGTAACCAGTAGTACTCTTTAGGACACTGCATACAGCTTCCAGGAGAAATCAAGCAGGACCTTCCATGCCAGATGGAGACAGTCTTCAGAGCTCCCATCAGCATATAAATCAAAGAGGTCACATGGTCTACTATAGTCTGTGGGATGCAGAATTAAATTATCACTTGTGATGACTGTATTTTCTGGTCACTTTAAAAAAGGTGGCTTAGGAGGAAAATTGGTAGCACATATTATTCATGGTAAAGCCTAAAGACCTCTTGGAGAGTCCTGTTAAAACTTTCACTTCATAGATCCCCATAATTCTACCTTTCCATCCATTCAACACTGTCTCCAACCGATAGAATCCAATTCTAGAACATCAAAATCCACTTTAATCTTAATTGGATGCTTTTACTACTTAAAATCTTATTTTTATGAATGAGACTTTGATATTGAGAGCACACTTTACTCCTTCAGACAATCTCAGTTTTATGAATAAGACTTCGATGTGAATAGCACACTCTACTTCTTCAGAAGCATTGTAACTCTAATTTCTCTCACACCTGATGAAACATTAGGAAAACACAGAGATGGCTAAGTCAAATGAGACAAATTCAGTCTTTCCTTGTCTTAATATGGTCTGTGATGTTCTAGATTAAGATGACATTTGAAAGCACCTATGGTAAAATAGTACGCTGTTATTATTTTTTACTTGTAGTGTAGCCATATGCACGCACTTCTAAAGAAACTTTATATACTTACTTTTTATTTTATTTTATTTTTTGATGTGCATTTTGCCATTTGTACTTAGTACAGGCAGAGGCCAGAAAATGACATCAGATTCAATAGAACTGAAGTTACAAATGATTGGGAGGTGCTATGTAGGTGCTAGGAATAGAACCTTGGTCCTTTGGAAGAAAAGCCAGTGCTCTTAGCTGCTGAATAATGTCTCTAGTCCTAAAGAAAAATTAACAACAATCAGGTTCCAAGTAAGATCAAAAATGATAGTGTTCAACTGGTGTCTACAGAGATTACTATCGGTTTTCTAGATACTCTTCATTTCCTCAATTCAGGAGTTTAAAATTTCCTTAAGTGGTGTTATAAACCTGTCATAGAAACAAACCACAACTTGGAGCATAAAGTGTATGTTAAGATAAAATTTTCACAAATAAACGAATTAACATTTCTATGTGTTTAATGTACACTACTTTTAAAATATTTGATAGCAATCAGAAGATGAAAAAAGTTTTCAAATATTTTGTCATTTAAATCAATTAATTAGGATCCATTCCTAAGAGCCCCAACACTAAACAACAGATGCTATTTACTGTATTTTATAGCAACTACTTTTGTAACTTTTATAATTTAGGGCCAGTTTCTTTGGAAAACTTTATTTTGATAATAGCTAAAGATGATCAGGTAGTCTTGATATTCCAACTTTGTTCTTTGATTTTAAATTCACTCTGGATATTATAAATAATTTACATTTCTAAGTGACATAAAATGTCATTTTGTGCATTGCTTCCTGACCATAGAATGAGAATTTTTTCATAGTATGTCACTTATCTCATCTCTCTTTGTGTTACTTCTATGATGCATTTTAAATAAATTATTAGAAGTTCATTATAGCCAGTGAATGGTAGTCATGCCTGCATTTAGTACCAGCACTTGGGAAGTAGAAGCAAAGGAATCTCTGAGTTTAAGGCCAACATGGACTACAGAGTGAATTATAACAGCCAGGACTAAAAAGAAAAATCCTGACTCAAAAACAAAACAAACAAAAATAAACAACAAAATACTTTATTATAAAGAAAATGCTAGTAAAATATCACAGTGAAGTTAACCAGTCCTAAAGTCTATACACGCCAGTGAACTTCTAGACACTTCAAAGTAGTCATTCTGAAGCTATGGTGCTCTTAATCGTAGTTTCCTGTTCTATGCAGAAATATTTTATTTTTCCATCTGCTGTTATTTGGGGCTCATTCCTGTTCTATTGGTACTCTATTCAGAAAGTCTTTGTATACCTCCACTATTAAATATGTGTATGTATGTATATGTATATGTATATATGTATGTATATCATCCACATTGTACAAGATGTGACATATTTACCCAGTGTTTTCCGTCAATGCATCATTTTCTTGGCTAACTTCATTTTTAACCTCTAGCTGCTTGGCCGTTCCTGTCTGTCAACTGTGTCTCTTAACTCTGAGAGGCTTCTATAATCATAGTTGCCATTCCTCGGCCACAGTCTAACAACACTCAAGGAGAGCATCAAGGCAATTATTGAAGGACTCAAATATACATATATATATATATATATCCTCTCTCAAAGATGCCTCTCTCTCTCTCTCTCTCTCTCTCTCTCTCTCTCTCTCTCTGTATGTGTGTGTGTATGCATGTGTGCGCGCGTGTGTGTGTGTTGTTGTTGCAGTTGTTGTTGATGTTGCTTCATGTCCACTGTTGTTTATTCCTCCTCATTTTCTTCTTCTTCCCCCTTCTTTCATAGTTTTGTATGCTTTGGTAGAAAGATAAATATGTTTTTGTTTTTTATGTCATTTGGACTGTATAAGTGGAAGTTGTGGAATTATCTTTTATAAACATAAAAAAAACACCTGCATATTGCTGGACTAAGCAAAATGCCAGTGGATTTTGAAAAACAAACATGCATAACAAACAAACACAAAGCCATCAATTATCCAGTGTTTAAGAAAGAATTCTAAATCATTTTAAACACTTAACCAAGAAACGTGGAATGTGGTGTGCAGGAATTCCATTCATAACACATGAATTTCTCCACTGGAATTCTTCCTTTTGACAGGTTAAAGGATCCAGTGCCCACTCTGTCCTGGGACTATGCCCATCCAGCCATGTGCCTCTTCTCTTTTCTGCCTTTGTATCTCTCTTTATTCATAACTACATAGTTTGACACGGATCTCTTTTTAATAGAAATTAATAGTGTGATATGTCGGCCTTCCAAAATGAAATTTTAATATAGTTTTTCCTGTCTCATGTCTCCAGCTGCTCTCCCACAGCATTGATGCATAATAAGTCGTGCTGCTTGAAACAAAGTTTAAAAAGTGTGAACTCAAAAAAGTGCTGTATGATCAAAATGTTCTCAAAAACATTTGATATTTTGGTAAAACACATGTAATTTTATTTTTGTCACAGTTACCATATACTTTTAATCTACAAGAGTAATAAGTGTAATTAATTACTATTCTAATCACACACATAAAAATAATACATGTCTACTTCTGGTGTCCTGTTTACTAAGCCCTCTTCCAGAATTACAGATTTGTAAGGCATTTGGGTTAAAGACATCTACTTTATATCTATTTTTACAGGACTAAAAAACAGGTGTCAAAGGAAGTAAGTGCAAAACATGGCAAGATGGGAAGTACTGTGAATAGCTACTACTATGCAAAGGCAGGGTTCTCAGTTAAAATAAGGAAAGACCTCTTTTTCAGTCTCTGCTCCACATTTTGTCTCTGTATTTCCTTCCTAGTTTTTTTGTTCCCCCATTTAAGAAGGACTGAAGCATCCACACTTTGGTACTCCTTCTTCTTGAACTTCACATGGTCTATGAATTGTATCTTGGGTATTCCGAGCTTTTGAGCTAATATCCACTTATCAGTGAGTGCATACCATCTGTGTTCTTTTGTGATTAGGTTACCTTACTCAGGTTGATATTTTCTAGCTCCATAATTTGCCTAAGAATTTCATGAATTCATTGTTTTTAATGGCTGAATAGTACTCCATTGTGTAAGTGTACCACATTTTCTGTTCCATTCCTCTGTGAAAGGACATCTGGGTTCTTTCCAGCTTCTGGCTATTATAAATAAGGCTGCTATGAGCATAGTGGAGCATGTATCTTTGTTATATTTTGGAACATCTTTTGGGTATATACCCAGGAGTAATATAGCCGGGTCCTCAGGTAGTACTATGTTCAATTTTCTGACAAACCACCAGAATTATTTCCACAGTGGTTTGAGCTACAGTTGAAAATATACGGCCCTGGATTGATGTCTGGCCCCAGAACTAAATAGAATTGTAGTAAGAAGGCCTTTGCAGAGGGAAAGATTCCAGTTCAAAAATTCTTGAAGTTCTCAGACCATTTTTCTTTGTAGTAATATATGTCATGTTTTTTTCTACAGAAAATACTCTTCAAACTAGAAATAGTAAAGTTGAGATCAGAGTAAACCTAAGTGTACATGAGAGAAGGTGAAAATTATTACACGGAATAATGGGCTCACATTTAAATATTTTACAACCACTTCTTTGGGCTTAAACAAATCCAAGTTCAGTGTAAAACTTCACTTATTGAATATCAGTAAGGATGTGTTGGGTACCATCGAAGTACCAGAAGTGTTTGAAATGCTTAGTCATAAAGCAGAGAGTAAAATAAATCAAGATTTTGTCAAAGTGGTTGTGATTATCTTGATTGCAACTCACTAAAATACTATAAGAAGCTGAAATGGTTAAAGAACTAGAGGAGTTGACTTCCTGTTGAGTAGTGAACATGACAGCATTAGGATTCAGACCCATCATGACCTGGGCGACAACCTTGGGTAATATAAGAAAATACATTTGAGGCCTTAAAATGAGAAATAACTGTTTGCCAAACACTTGATTCTACTAACTCCATTAACAACGTTATTTCATTTGCCATTGAATATTAGACAATCAGTAAATTTCTATGAGCTAGAGTATTGCAACTTCAGCAAAGCATTCCTTGAGATTTTCCTGTATTGCAGGACAGATGAGGGGGCACAAAGTAGCTGAACACTCCCTAAGAATATAGAAATAATAAACTGATAAGTTAGAAAAGGCTTAATGTTTTAATTGATAATGTGCACATCTTCTCTTATCTAATGGATGATTGGTCTTAAAAGTAGCAATAGGTATGTAATGAAAATTAATGAAAAAGGAAATCGTGAGAAAGAGAGCAAGGAGAGGTACAATGAGCAGGCTTGAAGAGTTTGAAGGGAAGAGTAAGGTGATATAATTATATTATAATCTCAAAAATTAAGAAAAACACATACACTAAGCAAAAAATGAGTAATTAAGAAAATAATTAAGAATGAAACATGGGCACAGCTATGAATAAGAATTTTTAAAAAATTTTTATTAATCATTCAATTCATTTACATCTCAGCTGATATCCTACTGCTTGGTTACCCCTCCACAAACGTCCAATCCCACATCTGCCCTCTTCTCCTTCCCCATTGTCTCTAACACCCAATAGAGTTTATATGAGCATTAAGATTCAGTAGAATTTATATGGGCAGTCTCCTTTCTCTGAGAAGATGTAATTAAATCTACAATGGAAACCAAAGTAGAATTCTACCAAAATTTAAGTTAGAAAACCATTGACTTTACTGGGATTGCAAATCACAAAATGGGAGTGAAGGCTTGTATATAAGAGCATGAGTTAAAAACAGCTGCACTGGAAAGTCTTTACCCAGCATGCATGATGTTTCCTTTATAATCCTGTATATGAAGTTCTCCCTTACCCCCTCCTTAAGGTTACCTACCACAGTCATTTTAATACCTTCCTAGACTCAAAGGCTACATGTCAATTAAAGAAGACTTGCATACAAATTGCTGGGAGACTTAACTGGGATCAAAGATCCTTCGTGATTTTTAAGGAGCAGCAACAGTCAACAAGCCCCACTGGGAAGATTTCTTATCAGCAGGAATGACTGATCTGAGGAAGTTACAGGCAGCTTTGCTCAGAGGCTCCTACTACTAAATAGTAAGAGTTCATGTTTATCACATAATGAGAACTCTATAAACATTCTGAAGGTTCAGAGCTGGTTCAAGATATTACATTTTTTTTCTTATATACTGTTCTAAAACCATAATTAAATACCACTATTACTAAAATAAAATATTTATATAATGTGGTTGTTAATCTGCATTTTCAACTAGATGAGATTTAGACTAGTGTAAGAACAAATTTCTATGCATATGTATGGAGGGTTAAAGTATGGTTAATGAGGTGGGATGATGGACCTTAAATGAGGGTAGAACCATTCTTTGGGCTGGCATTCTGGGTGGATATAAAGGAGAAAGCCTCCTGGCACAAGCATTCAGTACTTCTCTTCTTATTCATTGTAGATTCAAAAGGATCAGGTACATCCTTCTTCTGGCTCCACATTTTCCTTTCAACATAGACTGAATCAGCTAGAATTATAAGCCAAAGACACTTCCTCTCATCTGTTAGTTGTTCTAATATCTATTAGTTCTAAACATGTGCCAGAAAAGTACTTGTTAGAAACAGAGTCTAATGAGTCATTGTGGTGATCCAATGAAAGTCTAGAAGACATAAATAGTAACAGAAATATGCACAATAAAGGCTCAGCTCATGAGGCTTCAGAGGGAAACAAAGACTCTGTTGGGAACTAGGGTACAAGCCACTTGTGTGATACTCTGTCAAGAGATCTGCTACATACTACCTCTGTTTTGAGAATTAAGGGGAAATAAATTTAAAGGTAGTGGACTAATCTATTTTGTGAAGGAAATTTATGACAGAATATAACATTCAGGCTATGTGATGGCTGCTCTTTACTACTCTTATTCTGGTCTTCAATGGGAGATTAAAAAATGGAGTGAGGAAAAATAGGAGACCTTGAACTGGGATGATTAACACAGAAGGAGAGAGGAAGGGAAAATATCAGTAGTAGTGTCTGAAAAAAAATCATAAGGAATATTAAATTGTCTATCTAAAATTACATATAATATATATATAGTTTTGTGTGTATGTATACATATATAGTTCAAATTGCAAATTGCATTTGTTCTCACATGGGCTGTGGGTATACCATTCTGTGAGCTGGGATTCCAGACTGAATATGAAGAAGAAAGCCTCCTAAGTATCTTGCTGGCAGAAACAATGTGACTGGGTTCTCCTGACAGCCACAGTCATACCTTCCTTGCCTTGATATGTATTAACCTCTAGAACAGCAAACTAACATAAACCCATTTTTCTTACATTGATTCTGTCAGGTATGTTGTTGTAGTAAATAAGGGGAGCATCTCATATGATACTGTTTTAAACTAGAGTAATATCTGATTCTGCAAAAGTCTATAAAAAAAGCTTATAGCATCTCATATCTTATATAAAAATTTTAACTTTAGAGTTGGATATATGCCTATATGTACATAATGTAGATACATGTTCTCTACAAATGTAGGTAATGTGTCAAAGAGTAACAATATGTAGATAATATATTAACATTTAATAATATTTATTAATGAAACTTTATAATATAGAAACGTTTTAAATAGCCTGCATTTTCTTCTAAAATAAAAAGAAGAAATCTGTATTCATAACTTATTCCATGGCTTATATTTATTTCAGTATTCAAAGCCAACTGATGCCCTGATAAATACATGTGTACAAGTATGGTATATCAGTCAGGGTTCTCCAGTGGAACAGAACTGACAGAATGAATACACAAATGGAGGTTACTAGAATCATATGTAAGATACAGTCTTACTGGAAAAGCTGGCAACATGATAACTGCTCTCAGTTCAGTAATTAGAGTATCTCAGCAGTTGTACTTCAGAGCTGAAGGCCTGGAGGATTCCTTGAGAGCCACTGCTCTTCGCTCCACACTGGTAACTCAATGATGATGACTTGTGATACCAGGGAAGAGCTGCTGTGTAACAGTAATAGCAGCAGCAGCAACAGCATAGATAACTTTCAATGAAAGCAAAGGCAACAATCAAAAACAAGCTTTTGTCTTTGACCCTCATTTTACCTGGTTTGCCACTTGAAGGGCATGTCTTTCCACTTCAATTTAACCTGATAAAAAGAATCCCTCACAGGTATTTGTCCTTTTGTTGACTCCAAATTCTTTCAAGTCAACTACCAATACCAATTATCGTCGATGAATGCTTTGTCCAGAAGTGGTTTGATTTAAGTGTGAATGAATGTAATATATCTGTGAATTCATGGGCTTGACTTTGTAGATTGCAGTACATAAACACAGTGGAATTATATGCAGCAATAAAGAAGTTGACAGTAGAGGGCTATCAAATCAATGAATCAAAGTTATTGTGAATAATACATGTACCCATGTCCACCAATTAATACATAGGAATAAAGGCATTCTTTGGATAGAGGTGTATTGGTATAGATGGTAGAGCATGGAAACAGCATGGGAGAAGTAAATGGGACATTTATGTTTTGATGTGGTTACCACTGTGCATTAATCAAGTCTTTTACATAACAATACATGTATTTTGCATGACTATATTGTCATTTAAAAATAACAGTGCTAAAAATATCAGAAATTTAAATTAAAAATTTGAAACATTTGGAGTTATTGGTCAAGATCAGGAGTCTTTCTAAGCCTGTCTTGCATATTACTCAGTTACCAGGAAAGAGATCCAAGACTACAATCTAGCCCAATAATTATTTGCTTAAAATGTATAAAAATAATAATCACATAGTTACATTTTTCTTCTAAAATTTAATTTGATTACACAAAGAAGTATCTTTACCTCTTGCAATTATTCTTTAAACAATAAGAGAAAATGTAATTATTATAATCTCTTTTTTGTAACAATCACACAAGTAAAGGTTTAAACCAACATTATAAAAGAAGAAGATTAATTTTGTTTTATATTGTCAATAAACTTACTTTGTTGGGGTTGATTCTTAGTTCTGGGGAAGGGATACCTTAGTTCTTGATATTTACAGCAGAGGCTTTGTGCAGGCTAGCAGTATCTCAGCTTTCTTCTGGCTCTCTCTTGACTTCTCTCCTTTCCTTTTATTCACTGAATTACCAAGTTGGGATGCCATAGATTGTGTTCTCCTGTTGATGGTATTAACTCAAAGCACACTCACAGAGCACTCTAAAACATTCTTTTCAGGGAAGTTTTGGAAAGAGCAGCCTCAAGTTCACTGTCACCAGCAATACCTCAACCACGTTTCCCACCTTTGCCCCTTCTGCTTTGACCCATAAAATATCAGATGCTGCTGGGTATAAAATGAAAATTCTTATGTCAGTCAATCATTCCTTGAATTTAGACGTGTCCCTGGGAAGAAACTGATCTTTTCTCAGGGCAATGTCTTTGATGTTGCCAGTGTCAAAAGTGCCATCCTGCCAACTAAAGAAACCTGTATTTCTTGAAACAGCTAAGTCTTTCTCTGTCTACCTTCGTGAGCTACATCTTCCTGTCAAAAGCCTGGAAAATTGCTAGTAGCTCACATTTAACACAGCTATTTTGTAAACCATGTATGTTTTATTCTCTTGGGTGTCTCTGAGCACTTTTTTTTGTTGTTGTTTCTTTCTGAATTCTGCAATGAAGTTAAAATAAATATAAATTAATCATAGATCATCTTTTCCAATATTCACAGAATCAACACTATCTTTCCAACTTCAGGAATTAGTTGATTTCTTCACCATGTATTTATAAAAATGAAATTTATTCAAAATTGTTAAGTAGCCAAATGTGATAAGCATAGTGCTCGAAGTTTTGCTGAAACCAACCCCAGTGCTCCACATACATAAGGGCTTCCTCCCTCTTTTAGTAAGTGTGAACCAGCACTGTCTCCCTATTGGAATATCTGAGAAACTTAATTTTACACACTCTTCTTGTGGCTTCAAAAGTGAAGACCAATGGGACTGGAGAGATATACCATCAGTTAAGGAGACAGATGGCTTCTCTGAAGGAGGACAACTTAATTCCCAATACCTTCATCTTAGTTCACAGCCTCTATAACTCCAGTTACAGGGAATCCATTCTAATAGCCTTTGCAAGAATTGCAGACAAATGGTACACAGACATGCACACAAGCAAAATACTCAACGCATACATCAATAATATGTAATAAAAGTGATGAGAAGGGGAGGCTTCCAGAGATGGGTTGGGTACATTTTGCTGCATTCCACTGTGGCAACGTGCTTGTCTTAGGTTCTTCTTTCCTCCTCCTCCTTCTCCTCCTCCTCCTCCTCCTCCTCCTCCTCCTCCTCCTCCTGCTCCTCCCCCTCTTTCTTTAAGAAAATGAAAAACAAAAACATACTTTGTCCCTGGAAGATACCACCTCTTTGATACAAATCCAATGACAGAGAATTATTAAACGTGACCAATTTTAGTTTTTCAGACATTGCATCTAAAAATCAGAATTTAGAAAGGACATTAACAAATTGCTGCTGATGTGGTACTGTGACATCTGATCGTGACATGACACTGTCCATCGGACAGAGACATGACACTGTCACCTGGGAATGAAAGCTGGAGAACACCACAGGATTCAGTCCAGCAGTATTTATACGCAAGTGGGGTTGTGGGGAGTGGGGTGGGCTCAAACGGGATGAACACATAAGGCTCGTCTCACCTAATTACACTTAAACCATTAACAGTTACTGGAGGAGACTGTTTCAATAATGTGGCTGCCTATAAGCTACTCATGCTTCTATACACAACCCCTCATCCATGTTTCTGTAAGTACTTTCCCTTAAAACTATTGATTAGTTCACTCAATTAGACATGGGTTGGGATATTTCTTTGACCTCATGATGACTTTTTATCTGGAGTGAATAAAAATCTATCTGTTGTCCCCCAAAAAGAAAAGCAACAGATACTTTGTTGCTTAAGTATTTGCAGAATGATGGAACTGTGGTAGGCCCAGTTCTAGCTACTAAGTTCAGAGGTAAAGAGGAAACAATCAAACCCTTCTAAGATCCACAGAGCATGATTGCAATGCACTGAAAGCCTAGCTGATGCCTGTCACATACATGGCATTTTCAAGCAAACCTTCTTGACTGCACCCCTATGTTAATGTCCAAATATCATTTCTGACACTGCAGAGATTATCAAATTAACAGTGTAATTATGTGTGTTGGAAAGAGAATACTTATATTAATCAGAGATATAAATATACAACTGAATGATATATCTTAAGATGTACAGGTATATACATTATAATGTTAATTTGACATAAGAGAGTTTTGACTACAATATAATTTTTTCTCTTACTCTTGAAATACAACCAGAACAGTAGGATCATAGTTCAGATCCAAAGATTTTTGTAAAATATTAAACTCTGGAATTATTATACATAACCTCAGAGCTCTTTTCTTAGACTGAAGTTTTCTTAGACTAGCTATATGAAATAAAAATTATTGATGGTTAGATTTTTGTCAACTTGACACAAACTAGAAATGCTTGGGAAGATGGGACCTTAACTGAGGAATTGCTTTTATCATATCATCCCGTGTAACAGTCTGTGGGACATTTTTTGGCTTGTCAATTGTTCAGGGAGGACCCACACTATTGTATGTGTTACCATACTTAGAAAGGCCTAACTTGGGAGCCAGCCAGAAAGCAGGATTTCTCCATGGTCCCTGCATCAGTTCCTGCCTCCAGGTTCCTGCTGGGATTCTTACACTGAGATTCCTCAATGGTGTATTGTAATATGTAAGTATAAGCTAAATAAACCCTTTTCTTCACCAAGATGGTTTGGTTAGTGTCTGATTATAGCAAAAGACAGCAGACTTGGACATGGTCTTCCATAATGCATATATAATTTGAAAATGAAGCCCATATTCTAGACAGAAAAGTCTTGTCAGAAAGAAAGAGTATTGAAGGCTCACAGCATTGTGGGGATACTGAACTAAGGCACATACCACAACTGTACCTGGTCTGCATAGTCAGTGAATTGCTCAGAAAATAATCTATAATTTAGCATTTTGGAAGAATAATTTGTGTGTTTAAATTAAATTTGTATGTAGATGAGAAAGAAAATATTTTTCTAGGAAATATTGCCATAAACATTTATCGTAAGGCTAATTTGTGGGTGGGTGGGGGAGTATCCTCTAGAGGCAGGGAGAAGGAGGAGGGAATAGAGGGCTTGTGGAAGGGAAACTGGAAGGGGGATAACATTCAAAATGTAAATAAATAAAATAACCAATAAAATAATGAATAAAAAAGACAATGAAGTACTAAGCTTCTTACTGAATTGAGAAACACGGTCTGGAGCAAGGAATCATGATGTAACAGTCTGGTATTATCTAGTTTCTAAAAGTCTTAAGAGAGTCTACATGAGGTCTTGTTCTGTCAATGAGTTCTGCTTTACTGCAGAGGTTTTCCATACATCTGCTTGCATTTTAAACATTTTTATTGTGGTGTCTTAGACACCATTCTGTTGTAAAGAGATACATAACCAAGAAAACTCTTATAAAAGATAAAGCATTTAATTGGGAGTTTGCTTAAAGTTTCAAGGGATAAGTCCATTATCCTCATGGCAAAGAACACAGCTACACATTGACAGGCATAGTGCTAGAGAAGGAACTAAGAGATTTACAGGCCTGGTATGGGCTTTTGAAATCTTAAACCTTAATTCTAGTGACACATTTAGTCCAAAAAGACCATACCTACTTTAAAAAGACTACATACTTCCTAACCCTTTCCTCACAGCTCATCAACTGGGGACAAAGCATGAGCATGTATGACCCTATAGAGGATATTCTCATTCAAACCATCACAAATGTGTATGAATATTTTGAGTGCATATATGCCTATGTACCATCCATGGTTGGTACACTAGAGATGTAAAGAGGACATCAGATTACCAGTAACTGGAGTTATAGATAGTTCTGAGATACTATGTGAGTACCAAGGTTGAACCTGGGTCCTCTATATAAAAGTAAATGTCACTTTTATTTCCTCTGATTAAGAGATGAGATGAGACCTTGTATGTGGATGTGTGCGAATGTGAATACATGGCTTGGGCTGAGCCAGAATGTTTCTTTAATAATGACCTCTAGTCCTAGACCTTGAAGCCTCTGTTCAATCTAAACTTCTAAACTGACTGATTCAATCTGGCATCTTTTGGTTTCTCACTGAATTGCTCTGTTTGGCCTCTAACTCTAGCGATCTGTTCTAATCTTCTATTACTTCTCATTTTCTAGCTTTTTCTATTTTTTTCTATTTTTAATCTCAATTTCTCTCTAAAAGTGTTTTTAAAATATCTCTCTCTCTCTCTCTCTCTCTCTCTCTCTCTCTCTCTCTCTCCCTCTCTCTCCCTCTCTCTCATTCCATCTCTCCAGTACTGTTATGAACTAGTAGTCTTTCATGTGTAGGTCTCATGAGTTTGGCATATCCTATCTCTGATTCATTCTGTCAAATTTCTCTGATTTTTCACTTTGTCCCTTTCAAACATTGCTGCTTCCTTTTACAAACCAACATTTTGTTTGGGATTAAAGGTGTGTATGAAGGGTGTGTCTATATTTTTAGCCAGAGGGATTAAAGATGTGAGGCATGTCTGCATTTCATCCAGATCACTCAAACCTAGAAGGTCTTGTGGTCCTTTATCTAGCTGGATTAAAATTCCTCTACACTATGGAAGAAAAAATATTGTTCTTAACCACTGCACTGAGACAACCATTCCTATATACCTACATTTTAACCATCAAAGAAACAGGGAACAGGAGCTAGACTCATGTCTGCATACCAGTGGGTCCACATTAAAGCTATTTGGCAAATATCAAGTTGAGCCATGTTTGACAGAATCCATGCTATTATTCATATGAGATGACATTTTGCTTAATACTCCCTATGCTTTTAGAAAACCGATAAATTATATCCATTGATTCCTGTTAACTGGACCCTAAAACAAAGAATTTTTAGTATGTGAAGATACTTTGGATTATGCCAAAGGCCAAGGTAAGAAAACTGCCGCAGAACAGTATAACTGAAAAACATTAGCATCACCAAAAAGGCAGGTGTCATGAAAAGAACATTAAAAATTCCATAGAATGCCCCATGAAACAGATTTAGTACACTAAGCATCTCATAAAACAGACTTAATAGACCAAATAGTGAATAAAAAACAGAAACAACTGCATATAAAATGGATATAAGACTATAGAAATATTATATACAATATGTCAATAAGCTTGTAAACATGAATAAATTTAAGAGCTATGGTAAAATGTCCATAATGGTACAAGAAGACATAATAAAATTTATATATTTAATAACCAATACCCAAATATTAATATAGTTAAAGGTATTCTTTCCAAGTATGCCTAGGCCTGGAAATTATTACAATTAAATACTCTCAGATAGTCAGTAATGGTATTTGTTTCTGTTTCCCAACATGTTTCTGTAAATTAAGTCAGACAAAAATGTTCAGTCATTTAATTATGTTTTGCTCTGATCTATAAAGTAGATAAGAATCTAGCCTTATGGAAGTTTCAAACTATAGATGCCAAAATTTGAATTAATAGCAGTAAATCAAGAACTCCAGGATGTTAAAATAATTCACTTTAATTGCTAGAAGTTTTCTATGGTAGTACAGGTACAGTTAAACAGGGTATCTCTCAGAATTTTTCATTGAATAGATGAATGGGAGAAAAAAACACACTTTTTCATTCTGAGTGCGCACTAATCATTTAAAAAGTTAATGTATATTTATCAAAAAAAATTCTTATCTTGACAGAAATTACCTCCTTAAGAAGATGTACAAATGATTGGTGCTGGTCTAACTGGATGCCTGCATTTAGAAGAATGAACACAGATCATTATTACCACCTAGAAGAAAACTCAAATCCAAGTGCACCAAAGACATCAACATAAAATCCAACACACTAATTGAAGAAAATGTAAAGACTTGCCTTGAACACATTGGAGACGACTTTCTACATAGTACACCATGCTATCATAGTACATAGTGCGCAGGCACTAAGATCAACTATTTGTAAGTGAGACTTCATGAAACTGAAAAGCAAGGTAAAAGTCACCATCAATAGGACAAAATGTCAGCCTACAGATAAGAAAGAGATCTTCACTAACCCTACACCAAACAAAGGAGTAACATCCAAAATATATAAATAATTCAAGATATTAGACACCAATAAATCAAATAACTCAATTAAAAAAATACAATACAGAACTAACAGAATTCTCAACAGAGGAATTTCTAATGTCTGAAAAGAGAAACATGTAAATAAATGTTGAACGTTGTTAGCCATGAGGGAAATAAAAACGACTCTGAGATTTCATCTGATATCCATCAAAATAATTACGATGTAAAGTTCACATGACAGTTCATACGAGTAAGGTTGTGGAGCAAGGGGAACACTCTTCCATTGCTGGTGGGAATGCAAACTTGTACAACCACTTTGGAAATCAATCTAGTGGTTTCTTATAAAAAATTATAAATAATTCTATCTCAAGATCCAGATATATCACTCCTAGAAATAATACCCAAAAGATGATCCACCATACCATAAGGACACTTGCTTAACTATGTTCACAATAACTTTATTTGTAATAGCCAGAAACTGGAAGCAACTGCTATGTCTCTCAATCAAAGAATAGATAAAGACAATGTGGTACATTTACACAATGAATTGTTACCCAAAAAAAGACATGAAATTTGCAGGCAAATGGATGGAACTAGAAAATATCATCCTGAGTGAGGTAATACAAACCCAGGAAGACATCCATGATATGTACTCATTTCTCTAGATATTAGCCCTAAAATACAGGATAACCATGCTACAATCCACATACTCAAAGAAGCTAGTAAAAAGGGAGAACCCAAGGGAGAATGCTTGACTCTCACTCAGAAGGGAATATAAAATAGACATCATAGGTGGATGGAGGGAGAAAACTGGGTGAGAAAGGGAGAAAGGTGATGGGGATGGGGAAGGAGATCAAGTGTGGTAAAGGGGTGGGAGTGGGCTGGGAGAGAGAAAAGAAATCTTTCAGTGGTAGGGGGCATCTCTGGGATAAGCCAGAGACCTGGGATGGGGAAGATCCCAGGAGTCTATGGAGTGACCCTAGCTGAGACGCTTAGTAACTTAGGATATAGAGACTGAAGTGACCACCTTCTGTAGCCAGGTAGGACTTCCAGTGGAGGGAGGGAACACCAACCCACCCACAAAACTTTTGACACTAAATTCTGACTATAAAATATTCAGGGATACAGATGGAGTAGAGATTGAGAGAATGGCCAACCAATAAATGATCTAACTTGAGTGTCATCCCATGTAAGAGACCCAACCCATATGGGAGAGAGCCAACATCTGACACTATTAAGGATATTCTGCTATGCTTGCAGACTTGGAGCTCAGGGATACTTGTGTGTGTGTGTGTGTGTGTGTGTGTGTGTGTGTGTGTGTGTGGCTTGAAAGAGTGGGAGTGGTCAGAACACCACAAGAAAACATACAGAGTCAACTAGCCTGGCCCTTTGAGGCTCACAGATACTAAACCACCAACCAAAGAGCATGCATACATTGGACCTAGGCTACCTACACATTTGTACCAGATGTACAGCTTGTTCTTCATGTAGGTCCCCTAACAATTGGAGTAGGAGCTTTCTCTGACTTATTTCTTGCTGTCGGATCTCCTTTTCCTAGCTGGGTTGTGGCTTCCAGTTCTCTGAGAAGAGAAGAGGCTAATGAGGGGAGGAGTATGTGAGAGTGGGACTGAGGGGATAGGAGGAAGGGGGCTGCAATCAGGATGTAAAGCAAACAAATAAGAAACCATACAAGAAAAAAATTATAATAAAATGAAAAATATAGAAAAATGAATTTTAGAAATATTATTTTTACAGTTTGATAGATATGTATTCTTATCTATATTCAAAATTTTGCTATAAAAGTTTTTTGAAAATCTATGCAACTTTAAATAAAAGCCCTGCTACTGCTTCTAGATATCTTGATGATGCATCTAAAAATCAAAGGGAATAAGCAAAAACAGTTATTGAAATGAACTAGTCTTCAACAAGATTGTTTGATCGAACAAAGTAGCCCAAAGGCAATATCATCAATAAGCAAACAACAAACACAATATAATGGAAAAGGTAATATCACACAATTCCATTGAAGGATACATTATCAAAAAGAATGATGTTCATAAATATGAATGTCATTATGAGAAAGTAAAGAATTTTTAAAATAAGGAATTAATACATAGAGAATGAACATCTGGGGTGTGTTTTTTTCCTTGATTTTTTTCTTGTGAAATTCATATATGTATGCAATGAAAAATGTGCATATATACATATATATATATATATATATATATATATATATATGCTTATTACTAAGTATAGTTAATGCTATATATGTGTGTATGTGCGTAGGGCCATCCACTAGAGCTTGTCAATCCTATGAATATCCATTTCCTCAAAAAAATAGAATGATCTTCTCTCCCCAAGAAAATATCAACTACTGATAGCTCTTGAGTAAGGGGTGGGGACTAGAAGTCAAACACCACATATAATTTAGAATTTTGGCAGGTTTCATCATGTGAAGGTTGTGTTTAAGCAATCCAGATGTTGTCATTTTATGAATGTAGTGTACATATTATGTCCGTAAGACAGCATTTCACAGGACTCCTTTCAATCCCCAGGCTATTTGGGTTCTTTCCATTTCCTCTTCAGTGATGGTTCCTGATACTTGGTAGGAGAGGGAAGTTAATAAAGATGCCCCCTAATGACAGAGTAGCGCTCAACACCCTATTCCCACTCCTTTGACTTGTGGAGTTTTTTGTAAATTGCTGCCCATTGCAAAAGATGTTTCTTTGACAAAAATTTGGAGTAGCTGAGCTTCATGGGTGTAATCATGGATAATTAGAAGACATCCTGATAATATGAGTATGTAGCAAAATTTCAGTGGCCAATCTTACCCTTGAGCATATGCTCTACCAAGCTACAGGCCTTTGACTGAAATTATAGCACCAGACATAAATCTCCCTCCCAATCACAAAGTGGTGAGTTACATCCTATGAGTCATGCAATGTTCCATCCTTGGGCATATCTTAGTTAGGTCACTGCTACAGCACCCAGCCACTGACTTCTTTTTTTAACCTTAGCAACCTGCATAGCACCTCCCAGCAACATTCAGGACATTTACTTGTCAGATTTAGATTGTTTTCTCTGTCTGCTGCAGTCAGTGTGTAGTGTCTTTCCACTATAGCTATTGTGGATAACCCACAGCAGAGGCAGTAGCCTGTGTTATTTTGGAGACCTCTGCATCCTCACCTGACAGTTGTAAGAGGAAATAAACTCTTTTCCTCTCACGTTCTTTTTGCTCATGGTGGTTTTTCACAGTGAACAGTAACTAAGGCAGTGAAGGAAATAACTCAGGCCCAGAAAGACTGTGACGCATATTCTCTCTCAAGTGAATCCTACCTTCTCATCTTTGTGTCTGTATTTAGCTTGTGTACCGGCTAGTTTTGTGTTTCAACTTGACACAAACTGGAATTATCACAGAGAAAGAACCCTTCCTTGAGGAAATGCCTCCATGAGATCCAGATGTAAGGCATTTTCTCAATTAGTGATAAATTGGGGGAGGGCCCAGCACATTGTAGGTAGTGGACTGCTAGTCCTGGATTCTATAAGAAAGCAAACTGAGCAAGCCAGGGGAAGCAATCCAGTAAGCAGCATTCCTCTATGGCTTCTGCATCCACTCCTGCCTCAAATTTCCTACCCTGTGTGAGTTCAAGTCCTAACTTCCTTTGGTGATGAACAGTAATATGCAAGTGTAAGCTAAATAAACACTTTCCTCCCCACCTTACTTCTTGGTCAACTTGCAACTTGTTTTGTGCAGGAATAGAAACCCAAGCTAAGACAAGTTCCACAGATCATCATTCAGTTGTGTTGTTGTTGATGATCAATGTCTAGTTTAATTATTTTTGTTTTCTTTTTTTTATTGGATATTTTATTTACATTTCAGATGTTATCCCCTTACCCCATTCCCCCTCCCCCGTCCAGAAACTCCCTATCCCAAAATCCCTCCTCCTGCTTCAATGAGGATGTGTGTGCCCCCACTTCCCCCCCCTACTCCTACCTCCCCACCCTCGATATTTGCTTTATTTTTAATGACCCATCAAAATTGAGAACTTTTATATTCAATGTATTTTGATCATGATTTTTCCAACTAGTCCCTGATCCTCCCCCAGACACAACCTAACATTTTATAACTTCTAATGATATTCTGTTGTGTTTATAGATCAGTGCCCTATTCAGTCATTATCAGAGAAGCTTCTGGCAGCAGATGGAAACAGGTACAAAGATCCCCACCTCCCCAGCCAGACATTACGACGAGATCAATTCTAAATGAGAAGTCTTCATGAAATACACACACACACACACACACACACACACACACAGACAGACACACACACACACACACACACAGACTTAGGGTTCAGGGGACCTCACAGTAGAAAAGACAGAAAGGGCATTAGAGTCAGAGTGGATAGATGATACAAGAAAACAAGGACTTCTAAATCAACTAATCAAGGGTGCATATAACTTCACAGAGACTTAAGCAGCAAGCACAGGGACAATATAGGTCTGTACCAGGTACACACATATATGTGTGTGTGTGTGTGTGTGTGTGTGTGTGTGTGTGTAATCTTCTTGATAATGTATCCTTCAATGGAATAGTATGAGATTACCTTTTCCATTATATTGTCTTTGCTCTTTTCTTATTGATGATACTGCCTTTGGGCTACTTTGTTCGATCAAACATTCTCGCTGACTAGTTCATTTCAATAACTGTTTTGCCTATTCCCTTTGTTTTTTAGATGTATTATCAAGATATCTTGAAGCAGTAACAGGGCTTTTTTTTTTTTAAGTCACATAGGCTTCCTGATGACTTTTATAGTAAATGTTTCTTTGCCGGGCGGTGGTGGCGCACGCCTTTAATCCCAGCACTTGGGAGGCAGAGGCAGGCGGATCTCTGAGTTAGAGAGTTCGAGGCTAGCCTGGTCTACAGAGTGAGTTCCAGGACAGCCAGGGCTACTCAGAGAAACCCTGTCTAGAAAAAAAAAATTTTTTTTGAATATAGGCCAGAATACATGTCTCTATCAAACTGCAAAGATAATATTTCTAAAATTTTTTTTCTCTATTTTTCATTTTATTATAATTTTATTTTTTCTTGTATGGATTCTTATTTGTTTGCTTTACATCTTGATCGGAGCCCCCTTCCTCCTATCCTCACAGTCCCAACCACATGTACACCTTCCCCCCCATGATCCCCCCATGCACCTCTTCCCCCTCACCCCCTGTTATCCTCAGAGAAGTGGAAGCCATGGTCTACCTAGAGGAAAGAGATCCAAAGGCAGGCAATAGAGTCAGACACAGCCCCAACTCCGATTGTTAGGGGACTCACATGGAGACCAAGCTGCACATCTGCTACAAATGTGTAGGTGGCCTATATTCAATCCATGCATGCTTCTTGGTTGGTGGTTTACTGTCTGTGTGCTTTCAAAGGGCCAGGTTAGTTGATTGTATGTTTTCAGGTGGTGTTTTGACCATTCCCACTTCCATATAGATGCTTAGTATTGTATTGTTACAGAACTACTGAGTGTGATTGAGGATGGGTGGGACTCTCATGCCTGCTCTTAGAACTCTTTTGTTGTGTTGTCATGTCTAAATTTGATATGATAGTATTTGCTTCATCTTAATGTACTTTATTTTGTCATGTTTGGCTGTTGTCTCTTAGAAGCCTGTTTTTTTTGTTTGTTTGTTTTTAGTGAGAGGCAAAAAGTGTGTGGGTCCTGTGAAGCGGGGAGGTGGGGAGGAACTGAGATAAAGAGAGGGGGAGAGGAAACTGTAATCAGGATATATTACAAATAATCTGTTTTTAATAACAATTTTAAAACAGCCACAAACCAAAGAAAATAACACAAAAAATCAAAATCAAAATATAGAATCCAATTTGTATTTACCATCTAGTCCTGAGGATGAGACCTGCCTTGAAACATCGTTGGTATACTCAGTAATACTCCCTTGAAGAAAACTGATTTCCCCTTTCCCAGCAATTATGAATTGCACATGAATATTTTTTTTTGTTAGAGGTGAGATTTCCTTCACACATTCCTTTGTCTGTGTTGGAATTCTGCCTGACTTAAGCTTGTGTGGGTCTTTTGCTGATGTCATAGGCTCTGTGAGTTCCTATGTGCAGTTGACCTGTTATTTGGGGATTTATTTTGGCAGGTTCTGTTCACCACCTCTGGCTCTTCCAGTCTTTCTGCCTCCTGATCTGTATAGATCTCTGAGCATTGGTGTGTGTGTGTGTGTGTGTGTGTGTGTGTGTGTGTGTGTGTGTGTGTGATAATGATATTTACCATTTGAGTTGAGTGTTCTTTAGTCCCTGACTCACTGTATATTGTCTAGTTGTGAGTTTCTGTTTTAATTTTCATCTACTGCAAGGAGCTTCTCTTATTGGGGCTGAGTAAAATACTGATCTATGGAAAGAACAATATGCCCTGAGGGGCATATCCATTTAGCAGAGTAATGGCAGATTTTGCTCTAAGTCTGATCACCTGTATAGTCTCAGATTCTTGATTTTATTAACAGTGTTAGGACTGAGTTCTGTCTCATGTAATAGGTCTTCAATCCAGTTTTTTAAAACTAGTTGGTTATTGTCATAACAATTGTGACATATTGAACCAGCAAGTATATCTTTCAGGCAGGTCACTATTACAACCCACAAGATTTGTGGCTAAGATTGATTATCTTATAACAGCATGCTCTATGAACTAGTCAATAAGATGATGTGAAGCGTCCACTTGAGCACAAACTCAGTTTTTCCATGTTTGATTACATAAGTGCATGGTGTCTTCAGCAATAAGATGTTCCTGACAGGTTATGGAGAGTAACAAATAGCATTGGGAAGAAGCCTTCACTATTTTAGAGATGGTGTTGAAATCTCTTGACTAATGACTCAAAAAGATATCACCCACTCTTGGTAATGGTGTCATATTTGTAGCATAGGTTTGCACATTGTGGCAGTGGCATTGACTCTTCTATTATATAACTCCATTAAATTCCTTTCACAGATATGGATATAGATATAGACACATATTTGTATGTATATTTTAGAAAGCTTCTATAGTAGTAAGTTTCCATATGGCTTTTTAAAAATGCTGTTAGTATTAGTCATCACCACTCCAATATTCTATTCTCTACTCTGCCTTTCCATCTGTCCCTCTGATTAATCTGTCTATTCTTATTTTCCCTTTATTTCTTTATAACACTGTTTTTCCTTTTTTGGAGGATCTCCTTGGTACCTTAAAACTCTAAGTTATCCCTGTTTATATTATTATTGAAACATATGCATCTAAAACTTAAAAACTAACATCCATATAAAGAAAAACAGCATGTTTATATTTGTGAGTGTAGTTGTATCTCTATTAAGATAATGACTTCTAGTCCCATTAATTTACCTGCAAATTTCATTTTTTTTTAAACAGGAATAATATTCAATTGTGTAGATGTGTCACATTTTCATTATGCACTTATCAGTTGATGAACATCTAAACTTTCAATTTCTGGCTGGTTTGTTTAGAACAGCAATGAACATGGATGAGCACGTATTTCTATAGGTAGTTACACAGACTTTTGGCATATGGCTAAGAGAGGTATAGCAAGATCATGTGATAGATCTATTTTCAGCTATTTTAGGGGATCTACATTGATTTCCACAATGAATATACCAGTTTTCACTTGCTAGCACTGAATAATTCTTCTCCTTCTCCTGCATCTTTGTCAGCATTGTGGTTTTTGTCTATGCACATTTTTTAGGCCACTGGACACCAGCTGTCGATGTTTGTTCTCCATTTCCAGTATCAAGGTTTCCAAGCACTTCTGCACATCAGGCTGGAAGGATGACGTGAAGCCCAGAACAGGTGAGGTCTACAGGATATTGATCAAAGTGAGAGTGAAGGGCGGAAGAGGCCTTCACTGATGATTTTGGTGCTATAGTTCTTTTAGACAGCTCTCTTAGCCTATCTTCAATGAAACAGCTAGTGCACATATACTTTATCTGGGCGAACAAAGACAATATATGAACCTTGGAGAGTGGGAAGTTGCTTTCAGGCTGAATTTAAATCATTGGCTAGAGTTTAAAGCACTGGGAATGATTCATTTGCATGGAGAGGCCTTCCAGTAATATCAGGTGGCTTCTTATTGGGGAAAGGGTAAGTTGAACTTGTAGGTTTGCCAAGGACTACATGACCTTCCTCAGGTAGAGAGTGTGAGAATGGCACTCCCCAGATAAGTTGGAAAACAGGAAGTCCTGTTAGAAAAGGTAATCCTTTCCCAGCAAGCATGATCTGCCATTTGTTTTATTGATCGTGATTACTCTGACTAGAGTAAGATGAAATATGAAAATGCTTTGAATTTCATTTCCCCAATGACTAAGGATGTTGAACATTGTTAAGACATTTCCCAGTCAATTGTGCTTTATATTTTGAGAACTCTCTGTTTATTTCAATACTCTAATTTTTACATTTACATTTCAAATGTTGTCCCCCCTCCTGAGTCTCCCCTCTGTAACCCCCCACCCCACCTCCCTCCCCTTTGCCTCTAAGATAATGCTTCCCTACTCACTCCTCTAGCATCCCCCATTCGCTGGGGCAACATATATTTAATTGGGATTTTTTTTGGTATTTATTTTTTTGTTTTTGTTTTAGTTTTTTGTATATTCAGGATACTAATCCTTTAGTGTTTTATCAGATGTATAATTGGTGAATCATTTTTCTGATGCTGTAGACTACTTTATTGCTTGCTTGAAAGTGGCCTTTAGTATATAGAAGCATTTTAACTTCAAAAGACCCTATTTATTAATCATTAGTCTTAATTCTTATGCTATTGGTGTCTTGTTTAGAAAGTCCTTTCATATGCGAATGAATTCAAGCCTATTCTTTACGATTTCTATTAGTGCCTGGTCTTATTTTGAACTTCTTTATTAATTTCTACATTTATCAACTTCTATAAATTTGTTGTTATGTTTCCACTTGCTTTTGATTAGCTGTTCTAAGAATCTTTATTCCTGTATACTTTTGGGTGTAGTCAGCCTCTATATACTGAAGATTTTCTTATAGAGCCTACAGTGAAGCTGAATTAGGCAGAGATTGCTTAAATTTGTTTTCATTAATTCACTCATCTGTTTGTGCCTTAATGATCTTCATTGAGGCACCTATTCACATCCTCTTTATGGTCCTTGAACATAGTTATATTTGCTATTTTGAAGTCTTTATCTTAGGCTTCAGTTAAATTGCTTTTCCTAGCACCTCTTGGGTCTTTTTTCAAAACTTTTGTTTTGACAGTAGACTGTTATATTCTGAAGGAGGCATATTGTCTTGGTTGGTCATGTTTGTGTTTTTATGCTAGGATCCACCATCTGTATTTGTGACGTTTGAAGTGTATCTTAAAGTAGATGTCTGGTCTTGCCTTTGTTTCAGGGGTTTCCTAGCCAAGTGATTCAGCTCTGAAATTACTGTTAAAGAGTAAATCTATGTATCTGTGGGATCTCATGAAAAGAACACTGTTGGATTAGTAAGTGGGGGGAGAATTACGAAGATCTTTGTACTGTAATAGGAGCCTGAGTTCCAAAAAAATTTGAAATGTTGAACTATTCTTACATCATTCTACTATGATGAGCTTAGCTATGGTCAATTAATTTTTTGATTTTATGTTGAATTTCATTTGTAAGTATTTCCTGAAGGGTTTTTGTTTGTATCTATGTTCATTGGAAAGATTTGTCTGCATTTTTTATGTGATAATTTATCTGGATTTTCTAACAGAATAATACTTGTTTTTAAAAGTGATTTAAAAAATAAAAACAAAGTCATCCTGTTGAACCCTCCCCCCAAAAAGTGATTTTTAAAAACATCCTTCACATTATTTTTTGTTGTATAATTCCTTGTATTAAGATTGATTCTACCTTGAAGTTCTGGTAGAATTCTGGATTGAATTCATCTTGTCCTGGGCTTATTTTAGTAGGGATTTTTTAAATTACTATTTTAATCTCAATGCTAATTATAGTTATTTTTAGACTATTTATTTTTTCTTCATCTAATTATAGTATATAATATGCATTTAGAAATTTATTATTTTTTTCATGTTTCCCAATTTAAGATATTTACGTTATACCTTCATGATTTTCTAAATATCGTTGGTACCTGTGGAAATATCTTCATGTTCAACTCTATTTTTAAAAATATATATTTTCTTCCCTCTCTTTTAGCTAATTTGTCTAAGAGCTTGTCATAAAATTTTATCTTCTCAAAACACCTAGTCTTCTTGTTAATGTTTTTATATTTTTTTTATTTCTATCGCTATGATTTTTTTGTTTTGATTTCTTATCTACTGATATTAGGTTTAGTTTTTTTCTTATTTTACTATGACCTTGACATTAATTTATTTATGATTTCTTAAATTTTTAGATATAGTGCTTTTAAACTTCATCTTAGAACAACTTTCACTGTGTCTCATAGAGTTTTAGATATATATTTTTATTTTCATTTGTTTCTACAAGTTTTTGTTCATTTGTACTTGTTTTCTACAAGCTTTCATCTTGATTTCTTCAGTGACACATATGTCATCCAATACTGTTATTCATTCATCATTAATTTGTGTGTTGTCTGTTGCTCTTGAGATCTAAAACAGTATCTTGAGATAGAAAACAGTGTGTTATTTCAGTTTCCATATCTTTTTATACTTGCTCTGTACCCTACTATTTTGAACAGTTCTATAGGGTGCTGATAAAAATACTTTTTCTTTAGTGTTTATGTGGAATTCTTTGTAGAAATGTATTAGGTCAACTTAATTTATGATGACATTTACCTAGAGATTCTCTCTCCCTCTCCCCCCCTCCCTCTCCCCCCTCTCCCTCTCCCTCTCCCTCTCCCTCTCTCTGATTTGTTCTGGTTTGTTCTTTCTTTTCCTTTAAAGTAATGGAAACCAGAAAAGAAAATCATGTAGCCCCTGAAACTGTTTCAGTTATAGCATTTCATTGGACTCTGATTACAAAAATATTTTTCCCACTGTGGTGCATACCAAAATATGTTCAGTTTTCAAATAAAGTAGAGGTTTTCCCTAGCATATTTGTAATACTGATGTTATTTCATTTAGAGTCATTTAATGAAACGCTATAGACTTGTGTATGATAAGCAACAGAAATGATTTATAGCTGGGAAATTCAAGAATAAGGAGGTGAAGAGACGGTTCAGTGGTTAAGAGTATGCACTGTTCTTACAGAGGACCCTAGTCTAATACCCACTGCTATTTTAGAGAGCTCACAAACACCTGTAACTTCAGCTCCAGGGGTTCTATTGTCTCTGGTCTCCATGGCATTAGCATGCACAGGCACATAGCTACATATGTATACATATAGTTAGAAAGAATAAAATTAATCTTTTAAAAATGATGGTCAAGATCAGGCAAGGGTGGTCTACTTGAGATGCAAAGAGCTTGTATGCCCTTTTATGGCTTAAGGATTAAAAAGATGCTACCTCACCCTCATGGCTCTTTCATAAAGTTGTGAAAATAATCTTTTCAAAACTCTGGAGCTCTTTTGACCCAATCAACACTCTGAAGTTTCTGTCCTAGTACATTGGAGACTAGCCTCCAGCATATAAAATTTAGAGGAACCCAAACAGTCAGCCTATGGAGACTTGGCTCCTTATCAAGGTCCAGACCACTTCTTGTAGGAGAGCCTTGAGTCTTAAGAGATTTGGAATGCTCAGGCTCTCCTCATGAACATTGGATGAAGTTGTATATACCTATGGAAACTCAAGATTTTTTTTTCAGTTGTTTAATATTGACAAAGATGACACAAACTTTTTATATATTGAAATTCTCAATTGAGTTGGGGTTTACAAGGTAATAGTTGTATATCACCACTTAGATAATTCCATTGCATGATTTTCAATTGTTAAATTTAAAGCACAGCATATTATGTGAATGGTCATATGATCTTATCCTTTCCAAAGACATGAGTAATTCCTTATAATACTGAGTGTAAATAGTTGCATTTGGAAATACATGTGTATCTATGCATATACATAAAATATATATATTAACATATACACATGCTTTCTTGTAATCTTTCTGGAAGATTACAAGTATAGCTTTTGGCAGGAGAAATAAAGGATCTATCCCATCCAAAGAAGGTTTTCCAAGCTCACATTATACAGTATGCATACATACTTCAGTTGAGTTATCTGTTACCTTTAACTCTTGTCTTAAATAAAGTATCTATAAGGTCATTTTTAATATGTAGAGTTCCTCATTTTGGAAATCAACCTCAAGTTCTTGGTTGGGTAAAGATAAAGAGAGAGGTCAAAGAATTGTCTGAGGTAGCATTCGTTGTGAAGTGTACAGTAATGAGTGTGTGAGGACTTCTTCCAAAGCCTCACAATACAACAATGGTATTTTTATTGCCTTTCCTTCAATAAGAAAGACTGAACTCTTACCCGAATTAGAGGATGTGCATGTGGTCATTTAACTCATGAGAGAACTGTCATTTGAACCCAGATCATCTGACTTAGCCCATGGGATGCATTTGGTTTACATGAAATCATTAAATAATATGAGAAGTTTTATTTTTAAGTTTTCAAAAAAATTGATTTATGTTCTCTTATTTAACTTTAAAAGTTAATCTGAAGTAACAAAGTTGAAGTCAAATACGACATGGTATTTTTACTATAGTTCTAATTAGTGTTACCTCTGGCTAGAAAATTGTATGTATTTTACATAATTAACAAATGTGTGAATCCCTATTAGTGTATTCTTTACAGAATGTAAGTCCGAACATGTGCACCATTTGATCGAAACTAGAACTGCCAAGTCCAAATTCACTTCACAAAATTGGATCTTACATGACCTCCTTTGGAAATGATTGGAAGGTAGTTCAAATTATGCTGAGTACCTTAAGGTGATAAAATATACCTTATTAAAATGTTGAATAGTTCAGATATTTTTCAAAGCAAATCATACTTCCTTCTGGAATTCCACACTAATGAGATTTATTAGGTCCACTTCAATCAAGGTGTTTAAGTTCTATTACTTCTGAAGAGACAGTGGTATTTGGTAAGACATTTCAATTATGAGATGGACAAAAACATCCATTTTCCTTTTAATAGGCATATTTTAAAATTTTGTTTGAAAGAATGTAACAGAATTTCTTCATTTCTGGTTTATGTTCAAATTGATTTAAAGCCCAAGTACCTAAGACCAAAGCCAGCTGGCATTTTAAACTCTGTATCACACAAAAGCTTCTAATCTGAGAATGTTGGCTTTCTTTACAATTGGATGGGCTCTGGTTATGGATAAGTAACCTCCACACACTTGAACGACATGACTAACCACCATATTTAGCTATGTTCTCACTCTGTTATATGTCTGACATCAGATGTGATAGCTAGGGCTAGAGCACAGCTAGGTGCTTGTTCTCAGCCTGAACAAGCAAGCTTAATTATGACCTCCAGATAAAGGTATAGCCATTAAGCCACTGAATTATCAGACAGTCTCCCTTACTGTCTGATAATAAATCACAGCTAAGCAGAGCAAAGGAGTCAGTGCTCACACTGATAATCCTTGGGAGGTTTGGAAGGGGCTGTCTCTCCTAAGGATTGTATCTATTTATATTGCTCTCAGAGTCCCCAAATGGCCTCTGCTTATCTCCAGCTTTAGATAATTTATGCTTTTGGTGTGTCACCTCACTGCTGAAACTGTTATCATGATAAGGAGGTTTAGGAAATCTGATCCACTGAAATGCTAATCCCTATGGCAATTACTCCACAAAATAAGTTTTCTTCACTGATTTGCTTTTGTTTATTTGATACTACAAATGTGGATTTTATGATTACAGTTTGGAACAATTGTTTAGATCTAAAACAAAATAAGCATTGGATTTGATGAGCTTTCTCTTTAGACAAGAATTGTTGGGCAATTTACACTGATTCAAATGGCCAGATGGCCTCCACTCTGTCTGACACTGATCAAATAAATGTGCAAATATTTTTATTTTCACAGAGGATGATCTTGAGAATAAAATTTTTTTGAACACTCCCCTATGGTAAACTTCTGTTTCAAGATGTAATTTTTATTCTTTAACATGAAATAACTTCTATATGAAACTATTTCTTTTAGAAATACAATGTCCATCTTGGAATTTCACTAAGATGAATTTTTGGTGACTGCACATGGGATGGATACCCAGGGGGAGCAGTCTCTGGACAGCCCCTACTTCAGTTTCTATCCAACACTTTGTCTCCATATTTGCTCTCATGAGTATTTTGTTACTCCTTCTAAGGACCAAATGCTGATGTGGATGCCAGGAAGTGCATGCTGAGAGGAGCCTGATATGGCTGTCTCCTTATAGAGGTCTGTCAGAGCCTGAAATATACAGAGTAGGATGCTCACAGCTAACCATTGAACTGATCATAGGGTTCCCAATGGAGGAATAACAGAGAAGACTGAAGGAGCTGAAAGGGTTTGTGGCCCCATGAGGAAAGCAACAATACCAACCAACCAGAGCTCCCAGGGTCTAAACCACCAGCCTGGGAGCACATAGGCAGGGACTCATAGCTCTAGCTGTATATGTAGGGGAGGATGGCCTTGTCGGGCATAGGTGGGAGAGGAAGTCCTTGGTCTGTGAAGGCTGTATGCACCAGTGTGGGAGAACTCGAGGGTGGGGAGGTGGAAGTGGATGGGTGGGTGCACATCCTCATAGAAGCAGGAGGGGGGTTGGGATAGGGGGTTTCTGGTGGGGGTGGAATGGGGCAAGGGGATAACATCTGAAATGTAAATAAAATATCCAATAAAAAAACGATGAATTTTTTTATCCTTTACCGCTGGCCAAGTTTTATGAAGTCTTATCTCTGAGAATGTTAGGAGGTTGTTTGACCAGTAGTTAAATCATTTACTTCTCAGTGACATGAAACATTCCTGAATGATCATTCCAGTAAACTGTGCTTATTAACATAGTAGAATAAAGATTTGAAAAGCAGGGTTAGCTTATCCTTGTAAAAATGCAAGTTAAACTTAAGGTAGCACTGTATTTTGCTATTTATTTTTTTCTCAATAAGATTTCTAAGTTTTGAGGTTTGAAAAGGATAAGGTTATCCAATTGTTATTCAATTGTCACTAGTGATCTCCAATTACTTGCATCTTCTTACGTTGAGTATTGATGCCACAAATCGGGGACGTATTCGCCGGAATGATAAAGTAGGCAATGAAATAGTTCAACCTTGAGATTTCATTACACTTAAAGTCACCTAATAGAACACTTGATATTTTTAATCTGAGTTAAAGGTTTTCTCCCTAAGCTATTGCTGATGGCAGAAATGATGGAAAAGAAAAATATCTGACTTTATAACTTCTACAATTCTCTTTCCTTGGGGTATATTTCAGTGCAAAGCACTTCTGTAGGTGGCTGCACAAATGGTTCTTTAATTCCTCTTTAGAAACATAAGATACGTGTCTGTATTTTAACTTGAAAATGAAATGGCAACAGTACTAGTTCATAGGTAAAATTGTTTTATAAAGGATTACTTTCTGCACTTTAAATGCAAATTGAGAGAAACTTTCAAAACTTTTTCTTTTAAGAAAATTTTTTTTTTAAATATAGTCAAGATTGGTAGAGACACAGTATTGCAGGGACTAATGATAGCTCAATTTTAGGAGAGCTGAAGTCAATTGCTAAATGACTCACTTCGATGCTCTGGACTCAGTTCAACGTTCTGCTTTGCCTAGTTGAGATAGGAATTTTGTTTTTATCTTATTCATTTCCATTTAATGCCATGTCTTTGGATATCAATTTAAATGTCCCAAATGACAATAGACTTTTCTTATAAAATTATACCTTGTTATAAAATTATACATACTGGTGTATGCCTATATTATATTATATTATATTATATTATATTATATTATATTAATTATATTTATTATAATACTGCTCTTAATGTAAACAGAGAGCAATGCTCATGTAACATAGACAAATGGCTTACTTCTCTAGACAAGGAATGGCTATTTAAAGAAGAAAAGCAAGAATACTTTTTATTTTAAACATAAACAAAGTGTGATTTGAGCAGAAAATTCAAATTATTTTGAATTTGAATTTGTGTATAGTGTAGTTCGGTGGTAGAACACTTGGGTAGTGGTATGAGTGAAACCCTGGATTCAGTCATAAGTAATACACACACAAACATCCCTACTGAATTAATTGACTTTATTTATAAAATTAGAAAATGAAATAGGTTAAATCATCAAGAAGTACATGTGCATGTTTGTATGAGTATATGCTTATTCTTTCCATTTCTTCAGTATTTCACTAATATTAAAAATCATTTATGTTACCCAGGAAGCTCCATCCTCTCTGTTGAGAAAGTAGATGGAAAGAGAGGAGGTCCTCTTTGACGACAGCAATCAAGATGTTAAAATAAGTAAGGAAAAAAAGAAATATATATATATATATATATATATATATATATATATATATATATATATAGAGAGAGAGA
>NW_021604576.1:14696909-14751563 GCF_004785775.1 Grammomys surdaster
CCCCCCCCAAAAAAAACTAAAAAAAATGGTTTATGTATGTCTCAGATTATAAATACTTTGCCTATTTTGAGGTTCGGGTGACCCCCTTCCCTGAATCTCTAAAAGTATATTAAAAATATATATTTTTTTAAAACTTTCCTTGTTTGTTGTTGACAAATTTTTTACAAAAATTAAAAACAAGACTTATCAAATGAGTTGGACATAGAGAGACTTTAAAGCAGATTTTATAAAAATTGAAACGCTGTCTTAGGGTTTGACTGTTGTGAAAGAATTTTCCTGGACCCACATGCTTTCAGTCAATGTTCTCTATGTCCTCCTTAGTTTCCTTGCTCTTCCGTTCTTGTCCCAGGTACCTGGCTTTTCATGGGGATCTTACTAATTACCATATCACACACAGGTCATGGGTTAGTGATGCATCAAAGTATTCTTCTACTATGAAATTGCTTTTTTAATGATAGCAAAGCATTAATAAGCTTCAGCCCTGAGAAGAGAAATGTTATGCATACAAGGTTTTAATGTTTATAAAAAACATTAAATAATGCTTCTCTATGATCTAACCTAACAAATGTCACTGAAATACCACAAACATCTTCATTCCCTGGGAGATAATGAAAGAAATAAAGAGTCAGAAAAAAAAAGGAAGATAAGAGAGGAGAGATGATTCTATACAAGAAAATTTTGGCTTTTGAGTATTCTGTTTCATTGGACCAAATGAATAAATAAGAGAAGTATTTTCTATTAAAAATACTTGTAGCCACGTATCTTGAAAGTTTTTCAAGTTAGGATAAATGAAAGGATTAATATAGGCACATTTGCTATTTTATTGCTAAATATTTATATTTAGCTATATATTTATTATTATTCTCTATCACACAGTCTCTCTCCCTTTCTCTCCTTCTTTCTCTCCCTCTCCTTCCACTCCCTCTCTCCCTCTCCCTCTCCCCTCTCACCAAATATATTCTGATCTCCTTGAAGATGGGAATTACTCTAATGAATCTATTACTTTTATATATTTGCTGTACTGAGAATAGTGGTTGACTCAGAATCACAAGGAATTAATATGAAATTATACAAAATAACAAATCAAAATTGAATACTCTGCTTGCTCTCTTGTGGTAATAATACTTTGTTGTTGATGTTATTGTTTTATATAAGAATTGAAACCAAGTAAGATAATCTAGAGATATTGTAGCTAAAGATCAATGTAGAGCAGCCCCAGAACGGTATCTTTCCACAGGACACACTGAATGAGTGTCCTTAGGCTTAGGAATGATGTGTGCTTGTAAGAATACTTTGAAGAAAAGACAATAGAGCAACATATTTTTTTTCTTATTGGTCATGTGACTGCATAGCAAAGCTGGTTGGCATGCCACTGTAGAAATGTGAGAATGTTCTGCTCAGGAAGTTGTTTCCTGTACCAATCTGTTCAAGGTTATTCCCAACTTTCTCTTCTATCAGGTTCAGTGTGTCTGGTTCTATGCTGAGGTCTTTGATCCATTTGGACTCAAGTTTTATGCAGAGTGATAAGTATGAATATATTTGCATTCTTCAACATGCTTTAGCAGACTACATGGAATAAGTTAAGCAAAAGCAATTGAGATAAAAATTTTACTTTGATATTATTTCTTCATTATATTTGAGTAGGTAAGAATTGTTTCCCATTCTATAGGCTGCCTCCTTGTCCAATTGATGGTGTCCTTTGCCTTACAGAAGCTTTTCAGTTTTATGAGGTTTATTTATTAACTTTTTATCTTAGTTTCTGTGCTTTTGGCATTCTGTTCAGGAAGTTGCTTCCTGTACCAATCTGTTCAAGGTTATTCCTCACTTTCTCTTCTATCAGGTTCAGTGTGTCTGGTTTTATGTTGAGGTTTTTGATCCATTTGGACATAGGTTTTATGCAGAGTGATAAGTATGAATGTATTTGCATTTTTTAATATATAGATAACTAGTTTGACCAGCATCATTTGTTGAAGATGCTGTCTTTTTCCAATGTGTATTTCTGTCTCCATTATAAAAAGTATCAGGTGTCCCTATGTGTGGATTTATTTCTGGGTTTTCAATTCAATTTCCTTGATCAATGTATCCATCTTTATGAAAACATGATATGGTTTTATAAATAACTAAAGAAATTAGATATCACGTTGGAGAGATGGCTCACTGCTCAAGAGCAGACTGCTCTTCCAGAGGTCCTGAGTTCAATTCCCAGACAACCACATGGTGGCTCACAGCCATCTGTAATGGGATCTGATGGCCTCTTCTGGTGTGTCTAAAGATAGGGATGATGTACTCACATATATAAAATAAATCTTTAAAAATGAAAATAAGAATACCAATGATTTAAGAAAAAAAGAAACTAGATATCAAAAATCCCAAAGAATTCAATTTAAAATGGGGCACAGATCTAAACAGAGAAATCTCAATAGAGGAATCTCAAATGGCTGGGAAACACTTAAAGAAATGTTTAATATACCTAATCATCAGGGAAACGCAAATTAAAACTACTTTCACATTTTATCTTACATTTGTCAGAATGGCTAAGATCAGTAACACAAGTGATAGTTCAAGCTGGCTAGGATGCAGAGCAAAAGGAATACTTCCATTGCTGGTAGGAGTAAAAACTTGTACAGCCACTATGGAAATCAATAAAGCAAGAAGTTCCTCAGAAAATTGGGGATTAATCTACCTCAAGACTGTACTCTTACCATTCTTAGACATATACCCAAAGGATACTTCATCATATCACAAGGACATTTGCTCAGTTATGCTCATTGCTGCTTTATTCATAATAGCTAGAAAATGAAAATGGTCTAGATGTCCCTCAACTGAAGAATGCATAAAGAAAATGTGGTACATTTACACAACGGAGTATTTATTCAGTGGTCTAAAAAAGAGACATCAGGAAATTTGCAGGCAAATAAATGAACTCGAAAAAAGAAAATCTGAGATAAGCCAGACCCAGGAAGACAAATATTGAATGTATTTACTTATAAGTGGATATTAGCCTTCAAGGAAATTATCTTCAAACTATAATCTGAAAAACTAGAGACATTGCATACAGAGGAGGCCTCTCGATGGAACACATTGATCTGTCTGGGAAGGGTAAATAAATATTTTGCAGGACTGAAGGCAGGTGAGAATGGTAGGAGGAGGGTTTAGGATGAAAGGAGACAGTGCAAGTAGAAACAGCTGGAATTGAAGGGCATTTGGGGAGCAGTCTGGAAACTCAGTGTAGTGGAAACATGCAATCTGTAAGGTGATCCTAGTGAAGCCTCTTGGTAATGGGGGATATGGAGTCTGAACTGGTCATCTCCTGTAACCAGGCAAGTTCCCAGTGGCAGGACTGAGGTGCCTTTGGTTGAATTGTTGGCTAAAGAGATCTCATAGAGATCACCAAGCAGCTCAGGCTGATGCTGCTAGGACAGATGTTTGCTCTCTGCAAACTGATAATGTGGCCTCATTGCAGAGGACAATATTCACACAATTCATTAAAAGTAGAGATGTCTTGCTGGTGCCTGCATGGAACCCTCACCCCTACGTTCTAGTACTTTATAGTCTACTGAAAGAAAAATGTGGGCACTTAGTCACCCACAAATCCCTCAACCTACATTCTATCCAGCCTATTAGATGAACTGGGACAATGATGGTACAAAACTTGTAAGAGTACCCAAACCTATGTTTGATTTAACTTGAGGCCCTACTGTACTAAAGGAAGCCCATGACATCCACTGCTTGGGAGGCCAGGATAGATCTCTTATAAAACCAAACACAACTAGTCTTTAAAATTTTTAATGACATGATGCCTAATGAAATTCTGTTATACTCATACATCAGTGCCTTGTCCAGTAGTCATCAGAGAGGTCTCCTTGGAAAACAGGCAGAGTTGATGCAGAGACATATAGCCAGACTTTTCAGAGAGAGAGCCTATATGAAAGTATCTATCCATAGGGTCTGTCCCCTATGAACTCAGGAATCCCAATGGAGATGGAGTAAAGAAATTGTATGTATCAGAGGGAATGGAGGACACCAGGAGAACGCAACCCACTGTATTAACTAAGTATAATGAATACAGGGTCACAGAAACTAAAGCCCAAATCACAGGGCCTACAGGGGTCTGCACCAGTTCCTCTGAATACGTTATTGCTGTTAGCTTGATGTTTTTATAAGACTCATAACTATGGGAGTGGGTGTGCCTTAGACTTCTGCCTGCTCTTGGGACTGCTTTCGTCCTGTTGAATTGCCTTGTCAAGACTTGGTGTGAGGGCTTTTGGCTATTGCATTGTTTTATTGTATTTTGGTTTGTCCTGTTTGTTGTTGTCCCTTGAAGGCCTGCTCCTTCTGATGAAACACAGAGAAGAAGTGGGTTCTGGGGTAAGGGGCAGGGGGTGAGAGAAGTAGAGGGAGAAGAAATTGGTAGGGATTTAGTGTGTGAGAGATAAATTTATTTCCAACACAAATAAAAAGAATCTGCTTGGATACCTTTTTTATGTTTTATGTCAAAGGATTTTGACAATTTAAGGTAGTGAAAATTTGCAACTTATAGTTTAGAGGTCGTTAGAAATATAATTAGGACAAGAAAAAAAAAGACATAATTTTTTTTACATTGGCCACAGAAGGAGAGCAATTTTGTCCTAAGCATTCATCCAGTGTTTTAGGCCTGCAATAATCAGAAAATCAAACAAAACCAAACGACCACATGTTGTGGTTTGAGTTAAGCAAACAGCTAAGGAAAACATGGCGATCACAAGGTATCTGTGTAAACTTACAGTTGGTTCCCACTTTCTGCCTGTGTATTCATGTGAGGTGTTGACCCTGTTTTATGAAGCATTGCTTGAAAAAAAAAAGGACAGGTTTTAGGATTTTATTAGATTTCTTCCAGAAGAAAGAGTTCCAAACCTTTTATAAATCTTGCCAGTCTTCTTAAATCTGAGAAAAATATTAAAATACTCTAAGCAAAGGTGAAATGCTCTGTTTATTTTCCCTCCCATTTTTCAGCAGGGAAATCTCAAAGACAAAGACAGGTCTGTGCAGAGGTTTGACTGTTTTCTCTCTCAGCCTCTCCCATCGCACTCATAGGAGATCACAAGCTAAAGAATAATCTTGAAGGAAAGAAAAGAAAAAAGAAGACACCAGTTTTCAAAAGGCAACTTGAGCAAGATAGAGACAGGGAAATGTTGCCAAAATGAGCTTTAGACATCTGATACCCTGCTTCTATAGTTAGACATGATGGCACTGACCTTTTAAGTAACTTAAACATAGCCACGTAAACAGTTTATTACTGCCTGCTCTGGAACTCAAACTTTTCATAGTTCCTACTCTGAGGCTTTTATCCTAATATCAGATTGTCTTTCTTGTAGGCATGTGGGGAAGAGAAAACCAGTGTTCAGGTAATTTGCTAGGCTCTTAAGCTGTTAAACCCAATGTTGAGTTCTGATGAATCACTATAATTTAAAGAATACGGCTGCAATTGCAGCGGTACATTTGGGATATTGGTAATGGGGAAATGAGTACAAACTGACTGAGGAAATAAAACTAACACCTATTCTTTCCCAATGATATTATGAACAAGCTTGTATATGATTTGCACTCATGTGTTATTCATGTAGGTGTTGAGACATGTTTTGCTGAAGACAAGGGAAGACCATCTTGATGGACAGATGCTGGCAGCGAGGAAGCATCTGAGCTGAAGAACACAGCACATTGAATGAACATGTTCTACATGTGCTTGTGGTAGTCAACTATGAAATTCTTCAACATAGAGCAAGAAGAATCCGCAGAACATTGTGCCAATAAAGCTGTTTGACAGCTTGGGAAGGAGAGGCCCATCAGCATCTCTACATAACTGGACTGCCACTATGGGAGTGACAAGAGACTGTAATGAACATTTGTCCCTCATAAATAGTGTGAAGAGTATTTGACACAGCCACAATAGTTTACCTTTCAGTGTCTTTGACATTCTTCTTAACAACAGTATCCAAAAACACTGTTCTTTTTTTTTTTCCATTAAATTCTGTTGCCATTGCATATTTCTCTTTTATCTCTCTAGTGAAGGGAAGGTGATCTATCAGTGAACTACTCTCTTGGCCTTGAGAGTTCAGGCAACATATGAATGGTTCCTTTGATAGTCCTGAGCTCAGTCAGCTTCAATGAAACCAAACAAACCAAGAAAAAAAAACATATATTCTTATTTTTATAATATATGTTAACTTAAATGTTAGAGAAGCTATATCCATGAAACCACATCAACATGGATGCCTTAACAAACTGATGTTCTTAATACACTATTTTACTTTAGTTTAAAGTGAGCCAGTGTTTTTTCAGTAATTGCCAATATGGAAGAAGCTAACAGATCTCAAAAAAAAAAAAAAACAAATAAAAGTATACTGTGATATGGAAAGTTCTCTGGAGCTTCTGTCAAGCAACTATTTTTAGACTTGTGGAAATTAAACTGGAAGTAATAAGAGACTAAAAAGAACACATCCATTCACCAATTCATCTGGAGATCTCATTCTAAAGCAAGATCTAATAGATTAGTGACTATGTGAAAAGACTTTTAAAATGAGTTCCTATGTTTTATAGTCTTTGCAAAAAGACATGTGAAATGATGGCAATCCATTATTCTTCTTGTCAAGAATCCCTTTACTCCTATAACTCTGAAAGGAATCTAACTTATTTTACAATGCCTCCTATGATAAACAGGGTGGAAAATGGCATGACTGGGATGCATGGGGACTCACAGAGATCCCGGAGCCTGTAGGAATCTGACCTACATCTTCTGCATATATGTTATAGCTGAGAAGCTTAGTGTTCTTCTGGCACTCCTAACAGCGAGAGTGGGTGTGGGAAGGAGGCTAACTCTGACTCTTCTGGTGGTTTGGAGGACATATTTCCTCCTATTGGGTTGCCTCATCCAGCCTTGATGATGGTATGTGCCTGGTCTTACTGTAGCTTGTTTTGCCATGTTTTTTTGATGTTCCTGGGTAGTTTGCTCTTTTATGAGTGGAAGTGGATGGTGAGACAATCTTGGGGAAAGGGAAAGTGGAAGGAAGAGATGGGGGGAGGGGAAACAGCAGTTGGAATATATATGTGAGAGAACTATAAAAAATAGTTAAAAATGAGTATCTGTGATGGAGTCAGAAAATGTTATGATACTTGGTTGCTGAAAGCCTTTGAGATGCACTACTCCCTCTTTTCTTGTCCCACTTTTCAAAAAGGCTCCAATGTCCCTGTCTCATGCCAGTGGAAAATTCAAACCACGGAGCCCTGCCATTTGTATGCAAACCTCATCTTGTGTGAACTCATTAAATTTATAACCTAAGTCATTTATGCTCTACTGTCGCAGCTATTTTCAGACTTTTGAGATTTCCTGTCTTTCCCAAAGGCCTCACTATGTAAAGAGTAAGATTTTCATACCATCTTAGGCATATGGTATCATCTGTTCCAATATTTGACTCAATGTCTAGGTGAAGACTTTCTTCCCATTTCTGTGAGTAACCATACGGTACTGTCATATGCACTCATGTGTCCATATGGATGCATCATCTGTCAGATGTGACATTCACCATAACCAGTAGACTAACCATCAATGAAAAAACACACTCTATATGTACACATAGCATGAAGTTTCAAACTCATTTGAGGGTCTGACAACCCTTGCAAAACTATCTCCTGATAGGCAGCTGGTCCCCTGTCTTTGCATAGTGAGCTCTTCTGACCTTTGTGACCCTCTCTACACTCAGAACCTAGATCCAATGAAATGGCTCATGCCTCTCTCTATCTCTTTGTCTCTGTTTCTGTCTCCATTCCCACTCTCTCTTCATGCCTCTTTCCTTCTCAAACCCCAATTAAAATTGCATCATTCCCACTCCCTGTCCTCTCTCCAAATTCCCTCACATGCCTCTCGCCCTCTCTCTAATTCATAAAGTCTTTTTCTTTAAGTATTACTTTTACATATCTCTCTCTCCTCACCTCTGTGTATGTGTCCAACATACACACATACACAAACACACACATATAAATGAATATGGGCAACAGTAATGGACACAAGAGGGTTGTTATTATCTGTTTATTTACACGTTCAAATCACACACACAGAGAGACATGTAAAATAATATATAATATATTTTACATTAAATATATGTTGTATTTATATGATATCATATATATATATATAAAATAGTCCTATATATATTTGGGCTGATGACTTGCTATGGGATAATCAATTAGCTATGTTATCCCTGGGCAAATCCAGTTTTTCCTCTCTTAATTGTCATTTATTTCCTGTATTCCTTCATCTAGGGCTGAATGAGGCCCCATGAAATTTCTCCCATCCACATGGGCTTGTCAACTGTTCCTGTTATTTTCAGGCCTTGTTTAGGCATCCATATATTTGGGATTTTATGAGGTGGGCTTCCCTGTCATACATACAAAACTCAATCTCACAGCAGACTTACAGGCCCTCTGGCCCTTGCAATCCTTCCAGCCCCACTTCTACAATGTTCCCCAAGCATAAGGTGTAGGTGTAGGTGTTGTGTTGTAGATGTGTCACCTGGGGCTAGGCACCCTGGGATTAGTTGTTTCTAAAGGTTGACTAGGCACTGCTTTCTGTAATGGTCTCTGCTTCAAAGAGAAGTTTCTTTCATGAGAGGTAAAAGCTACACTTACCTGCTTGTATAAGGATAAGTACTTAGAATGTGGTTAGAAATTTTTTACTGATTTAAGAAATTGCTGTCAATAGGCTCTCTTAAAGCCCATAGCCTCCTGAGTCACAGGTAGTTGGCTTGGTTTCCAGTATCAAATATGAGCTCATTCTTTCACTTTTAAAGAAGCCCTGCTCTAAATAAATTGTAGTCATAACATTGCTTGAGGATCCTGCATGGAAATTAACCACTCATTTAAAGGTTTCAAGAGAGACAAGGTTCAAGTTATATTTCTTTCTTTTCATTTGACTTGCCAAAAAAAAGAAGAAAACGTTTAAAATTATAAATTAGAATAACAAATATGGAAGGAAGAAAGGGTAGGCAGAAGAAAGGAAGGATACATTAAAAGATACTCAAATGCTTCACACACACAAACACACAAACACACACATGTGTGCACACACATGCCACATGTGCATGTGCTGAAATGCTGTTTAAAATTAATATAATCAAATAGATGAGGTGAGATGAGAAATTATTAATAAATGACTTACGTACAAGAAATACATCAGATCATGGAAGCCAAAATTCAATCCTGAGGAAGACTGGCCTTCCTGTTCAAGCATGGAGACTTGAGTTCTGTCCCCAGCACCATGTAAAATCTAGATCCTGAAGAAAGCATCTGTAATCTCAGTCCTGAGAGTGAACCAGGTGGACCTCTAGAACTCACTGTCCAGTCTTCCCACCACATTAGTGAGTGCAAGCTTCAGGGAGAATCCTGCCTCCAAAATCATGGTGACAAGAGGGAGAGGAGGACACCTAATGTTACCTCCTTCCTCCATACACAGGAGCATCAACATAGTCACATGCATTCACAGTATACACAGGAACATGCACACACATGAACATCTACAACACACACACACAGTGAGAGGAGGGAGAGACAGAGAGAGGAAAGGAGAGACAGACAGACTGACTGACGGGGTGGGGGGGCGTGATAGATAGATAGATAGATAGATAGATAGATAGATAGATAGATAGATAGATCATATTTATATGAATCAAAAATGAAGGCCTAAAATCAGCAATAGGCCTGTCATACATGTATACTAACACCAAGTCTTGGGTTTCAGTGGAAAAACATTGAAACAGATGGCTATAATCTAATGTAAACAGGCAGCTTTTGTGAAATTCTACAAGCCTGAGTAGTCATAGACCTTGTAAATAGCTAGCCTTGGCAGACAATTCCAATTTAGATAAGGACAAGCGAGTCATAGGCTGAGTTATAGTGACTTGTCCCCTGAACCTTCACCCAGCCGATACCTGGTTCTGAAAATATCTATATTCCCCCTGAACACCCACACTCCAGTGTCATTCCCTTCCCCACATCCTGCCTTTCTGTGTTTATAACCCCTGTGTGAATGAATTACGATTTGAGAAAAAATAAATTATAAAAAAATAAAATAAATAAAAAAATAAAAAATAAAAATATAAAAAAAAATGTCAAAAATGTCCTGTGAGGATGTGCCCAATGAAGAAAACATGACAGTGGGGAGGGTTTAGTGAGAAAGTGATAAATATTAAACAAGTTTTAGAAATAAGTTTCCTGAACTAGAAAAACACTTGAGTCTAGAAATAAAAAGACCTGACTCAGACCATGCTGATTTAATAAGAAGATGCACACTACCAAACACATCCTTCAAAAATGTGTAAACTCCAAGAATACAGAACACAATGTTTTCCCACTTAAAGAACAAGTAGCCACTGAAGGAAAAAAAACAGCATACAGTTTATTATTTGGTTTGGGGAACAAATAGAAAACAGTAGTCCATTTAAAACAACCAGGGGCAGGGGGTACAACATGCAAAAAGCTTTAAAACGCTTTCAATTGAAACTTTAAAAGAGAGGGAGATATATAGAGGCTTACAAAAACATGTGTGATACAGCATGTCAGTGTAAATAAAGACTCTTGGGTGGTAGACAATAAGCAAAGATCGCTCAGCCACAGAGGGATCAGATGCAAAATGTAAGGAAATGAAATAGTGATGGTGATGAACCAATAAACTTTCTAATCATGAGTTCTAAAACTAAGTAAGCCTAGGGAAACTTTAGAAACCTAGATAGTCCAATGCGAAATCAATTTCAGAGGCATTGACTTATTCTAGCAACACCTGAAGGAGTTTGGGTGGGCGTGAAGGAGGAATGAGAGGGAGGAAATGCTCTAATGTTCCCATTTGTGAGAAGAGCAGAAAAGACAGATAATGAAGCATAAATGTGCTTTCAGAGTCTTGATGTGTTATAAAGCAAGTTGTCAAAAAACAAAAGGATAGGGGAACAAATCATGGAGTAGTGAATAAAGTTAGGTGGTTTTATTGTGAGCAAAGGCAAGGGACTAAGGTCAGAGGCTTTCGATTACAGCAGAAACTCCTAGTTAATTTGGGGACATAGAGCAACTTTGTTAACACACTCAATGTGGAAATGCATAAGGTGTGTGCATTGTGTTTGTTAATTATTTTATATTATATCTTCATATGAAGCCATGATATGGTGGGTTTGTTTGGTGAGAGTTCACACATAATTTCTTGTACAAATGTGAATGAATAGACAAATCTATCATAACTTAAAAGACTCCAGATGCATCTGAATGTCCTAGTAGAGAATCATGGAGCATAGACTAACCTATAAACTTAGGCATTAGATATTTGTTTCATGTATTATCAATTTGGTCATAAGATTATACATATCATTTTAACCTCGTTTTTTTTTTCAGATTATTTAAATTTTGTCTTTGTTCTTAAACAGGCAATGTCACCTGTTTCTTTTTTTTATTGGTTATTTTATTTATTTATATTTCAAATGTTATCCCCCTTCCCAGTTTCCCCTTCATAAACCCTGGATCCATATGTTTCTTTGCTATGGATACATTAATGAAGCACAAACAACTGGAAAACTTACAAATATGAATTGATGTTTCATACTTCTGGAGATGATACAAGTTCAACGTCATAGCTAGCTAACATTCTTCTGAGTCTCTGAGCTGCCATCATTGTCTTGTCTTTTCCTGCCCTCTCTTGTCTACTCTTTCATATCCTGCCTTCTTCCTTTTCACTAAGACCAGCCCCCTTGGGTTTGTGTAATCCTCATGGCCTCATTTTATTCAGCCCATTTAAAAGCCTTATCTTTAAAATGCAATCACATACTAAGGTATTGCAGATCAGGACTTCAACTTGTGAATTTGAGGAACACATTTCAGCTCATACAAAGAAATAGAATGAAACCATGACTGCTTTCTGTGGCTTCTAAAAAACTCTATACCTGAGAACTTAAGGTCACTATGTAAATCTCTAATTACTCTGTAAACTTGTAGACCCTCTGGAATATGAGTAAAATAGACTGTACAGAAACCCAGGAGAATAAAATAGCCACTTTTGAGTATTTAGGGATGTTGAAGTTGAATTCTTTTCAATTTATATTTCATCAATCTGTATGTATTTGTTTAACAGGTCTATTAAGAAATCACATGGAGTAGCTCATCCCCCTGTTCCTCTATATGTATTCTGGAAGTACTCTCCTTTCTCTATTCAGATATCATTGAAGAACTTTGATTAGTACTGTCCTCATGGAGAGTACACAAAACTTGGGAAATATGAATCACTAAATGCTTTAATGGAGTTTTCTAAAATGTTTTTTAAAGCATACCATAGGTACACAAACGGGTTTTTTCCCAGTAAATGACAAAATTATAGAGTTAACAGTAATATTTTTGCTCATTCATTCTCTCTATACAACCAATCTGCTAGTGTAAAGGTTTAGTTTCCTTTCTTGTTTGCTGTTTTCTCTGAAGACCTAGTATGGGATATAAAATTTTAAATCATGGAAGACTGAGACTATGAACTACAAGCCATACAACAATGAAGTCTGATATGTAATGATGACCGTCATCCAGTGGCAGGTTAATGAGCCATGACACAGAGCATAAACCCTTGGAGTTACATGGGAGAGATTATGTATGTTGCTTCTCAGTTAGAGGTGACGTTCCATTGATGTCCACTGAAGTTTTATATAAACCATACATGGCCACACCCTTTAGTGACAAATCTTTATCATGCAGATTATCTGGTTACTATAGGTGTGAAGGAAAAAAGAAAGATAACCTGAAAGAAGAGTCTCAGGAAATAGACATCAGAACAACAGGGAATTCCTTTCTGAGAAAGATGATGTGATGTGCTGGACAAGTTAGTCCTTTAACAAAGGCTGTGACAGTGACATGGTGACTCCCTGAAGCCAGCAGGAGTTTTATTTATTGATAACTTGTTTCTTTGCTCATGGAGCATCTGTAAAGATTGCAGTGTTTTGTCACCTGGAGATTAACTATGGCAATTAGCTCTGTTTAGACCATGAAATGTGACAACTGGTGATATGTGTTATTAGTTGGGAAGCACTTGTTTCTGATGATTGAATATTCACCTCCTTTCTTACCATGGTAATTGTGAAAACGTGTTTAAATATCACAATGAGAATATGATAAAGCCTCTACAACTAAGAAAATACCATCAACAAATTTCTTGATAAAAGGTTACCTGCTAATCTATTCTGATCTTGTACTGTGAAACACAAAACAAAACAAAACAAAAAACTCTGAAAAACAAAGACATTGTTACTTTTGGTCCTGTGATTTGAGGCCAGCATTGCCAATTCATTCAGAAAGATTCTTCTGTATAAGATCACAGTGTGGTGCTCAGAAATGATCTTCTCCTGATGATAGACACAAGAAAAGTGAAGGTAAATTAGTTAACATTCCATGGAAAATGTGACAGGAAGAAGAGGAAATATCTGAGTACAAGCACAATTTAAATGCTTCAGATAGAGTTAAACCAAATGTCATCCTGATCATCAATTAGCAAAATTGTAAGTATCAGCAGAAATGTAAAGATCAAAGAACAGAGTTTATTTAGCTACAGGAAAATAAGTGATCTTCAAACACTCTATTCTGAGAATTGGTGTGAGCATAAAAAAGGAAACTTCAAAATGGCTACACTGCCTCTTAATGGGAGAATGGATTTGACCTCTAACTATAGATTGAAAAAAATCCCTGCAAATTCTTAAAATAATGGGAAACAATAATATTGCATTGCTTTCATTGCAAAATGTCCTTAGATGATTGACTTAAAACAAATAACCTTCCTATTGAACTCCATTTTTCACAGTCACCCTATTATTTTCAGGATAGCTTAACACAAAACAATATGTAGAAAAGGATAACATCAAAGGCTGTTCAGTGTATGCTGCAGAAAATGGCTGAATATGAAGCCTAAGGTTTATAGAGATTGGCATTGGACTGTGTGTTGGTAAGCAGTGAACAGAGTCAGCGATGGGCTCACAATGAGAGGTATACAAGAGTGAGCATACAACTCCAATGGCTGTCAAAAGATATGTGAGTATCTGTGTTGCTGCTGCATGCATTTTGAATATTTGAGCTTTAAATCACAGTCCTATTGTTCACCTTTACCAAATAAGGACCAGCAAGTACATAAATGCATCATAATGGCCTTAATTTAAATGTGTGTGTTGGGATAAGAAATGTCAAAGTCAACGAGTTCCTCTCATTTAACAGATTATAGGCCATCATTTTGCTATTGTTGCTTCTTTGTTTGTTTGTTTGATTTTGTTTTTGTTGTTGAGGACTGTCTGTCTTGGAGCTCTCTGGGTTGAACTGGTTGACCCTGGATTCACAGAGAGCTGTCTGTCTCTTCCTCCTCCATGCTAGGATTAAAGGTGTGCTCAAGCAGACCCTCTTGAGTTGCATTTAGAGGGAATGGTGGTTGCATGTTACTGTAAGTGCTCATTTACATGGGCCCAAGACAGACTAAAACAGAATAAAAACTAACACTTCACAGTGGATAATTTGAGCATTGCTTAAGTCTGTAGTACTAAACATACAATCATCTTGTTTAAGATCACTTATTTTTTTGAAGTTTTTAAATTAACAAGTAACTATGGGTAATTATTAATCAGAGCAAATGGGCATACACAATGATACTTGTTTTCCTTGTAAATAATTTGCACCTACTTAAATGTGCTACTTATGGTGGATGGTATCCTGAATGTAGGTCTGTATGTAATTACATGTGCATGTGTTTGCATGTAGATGTGAGAGGACAACTTTGTGTTGTTCTTCAGGAGCAAGCCACCTTGTTTTTTGTTTGTTTGTTTTGTTTTCTAAGACAATGTCTCTCACTAGCCTGAGACTTGACTATCAGACCAGGCTGGCTGGGCTATGAGCTCTAGGGATCCAACTGTCTCTGCTAACCAGCACTGGAATTATAAGTGCATACCAAAATGCTTGGCATCTCTACATGGATTCTGGGGATCAAACTCAGATTATCATTCTTGCATGACAAATACTTCATCACCTGAGTCATCTCCCTAGCCCTACTTAGGTATGGCCTCAATAACGAATGGTTATTAGTGTTATGAATATAATTAGCAAGTGCCAGGTTGAATGCTTCAGAGTCTCACGCTATTCCTATTTAATCTCCACAGTATCTATACAAGCTAAGTACTGTATCACTCCCCACATCATTAGGAAGTGGAAGCAAAAGAATTAAGTGTAACACCCATGAGGAATTTAGTTCGTGCCAGTGTAAGGGTTTATTGTTTTCACTTAGTATGATAGAATGCTGCATCTGCTATCATGGTTCTCTAAGATTAGCATGCTTGGAAATTATACACAGAAGTGGACACAGGGCCTTCCAGACCAATACATGTGACTCATGGGGATGCATATTTAACAGTTTTGCAAAACCAATTTAGGATGTTGAATGCTATCATTCAGCAGAGAGCATGACAGCATCTCTAGTGGAAGACACTGAGCCCTAGGGTGCATTTATAGCTTTCTACAATATGCGATCTAGAAGCAAAACATGATTGGATCACCCTTCAACACCTGAAATAAAAAATACAAAGCTTAACTCATTGTGAGATAAGCTGTCAAAATCTCACACGGAGAATAAAAAAAAATCATATATGGCTTGGAAGAAGTATGAAGTTCTAGAATTAGTGAATGTTCTGCAGTACAAGTTAGCTGACATCATTTGAAGAATAATAGTATCTATCAGTTAGTATTGTTAGTATTCTGTCGAAACTCCACCTCCACAGTCACCTGGCAACAGCCAGGTAGGCCTGCCCACTATAAAAGGGGCTGCCTGCCCCCTCCTCTCTCTCTTGCTCCCTTGATCTCTTGCCTGCAGGTCCCTCTCTGCCCCTCTCCCCTCCCCCCTTCCCTTCCGTCTCCCTCCACATGGTCATGGCCGGCCTCTACTCCTCTACCTCTACGTTTGCTGTGTCTCTCTGTCTCTCTCTCTCTCTCTCTGTCTCTCTCTCTCTCTCTCTGCCTCTACTACCCTCCTGCTCCCCTCCTCATGCCCCCCCCTCTCTCTCTCTCTCTCTCTCTCTCTGTGTGTGTGTGTGTGTGTGTGTATGTGTGTATGTGTAAGATTTTCACGCGCAGCTTGGACAGATAACAGCAGACCAGCACACCAAATGGTTCCACGAGGGGGAGTTTATTAAGAGAGAGGGAGCGAGCACGGGAAGAGAAAGAGAGAGAGAGAAAGAGAGAAAGAGAGAGAGAGAGAGAGAGAGAGGGAGGGAGGGAGGGAGGGAGGGAGACAGGCACAGAGAGAGAGAGAGAGAGAGAGAGAGAGAGAGAGAGAGAGAGAGAGAGAGAGAGAGAGAGAGAGAGGAGGTAGAGGAGTAGAGGCCGGTCGTGACCACGTGGAGAGAGGGGGAAGGGAAGCGGAGAGGAGAGAGGGCACCAAGAGAGAGAGGAGGGAGCAAGCATCTCCTTTTATCGCGTGCAGGCCTACCTGGCTGTTGCCAGATAATTGTGGAGAGGAGCATACCTGGCTATTGCCAGGTAACTGTGGAGGTGAAGTTTAACAGAATACTAACAGTATGTGTCTAGGTGTCTGTGTGCCTGTGCGTCTGTATTTGTTTGTGTCTCAGCTCTCTAAGCAATTCTCTCTTTTTATCCTAACATTCTCTGGATAGCTCCTCTCCTGCAGAACTTGGATCCAGTCTTTTAATTTACATATCAATGCAGTCATTTACTCCAGGTTTTCCTTTTGATTATCTTATGAATCAGCATCCTGTTATTCCAGAACTTTGATTCTTAGGAGAGAGCAATCAGCAATCATGTATTTGCTCTTAACATCATAAAAGCATTCAGAGATTCCTCACCTTTGTTAAACACAGAAAAACTAGCTGGGTAGGGCCCTGTCCTGAAATTACCATTTTCACCACACCTGAGCCTAACCTTGTTCTGTCCCAGGCTGATCTTGCACTCAGGAATCTATCTGCCTTTGTAAGCATAAACAAAAAAACTTCACTGGGTGGGATCTCCTGTGATCACCACACCCTAAATCTCTTTATCTCCTTCCTTAGTAATTTTCAAACAAGTTGGCTTACAGTGCAGCTGATTTTGTTCCTTTCAATTCTTGAAGCCCCATCCTTAGTTTTGTAGAGTTGAGAAAATAAATAGTTTCAAACTCATGTACTTAGAGCTGTTTCCCATAGCCTTAAGGGCTGTCCTGAAGATCCCAGTGTTACTATTTTGCTGAGATTTCTGCTGTCTGATCATCATGGAGTCATTAATGTTAACTGGGAGGACATTCCTCCAAGGAGAGAGTCTTCCACTGCTGTTGGGTCCAGAAAACACATACATTATTACACAAACAAGCCTTATGTCCACAGTAGCCGTCAACACTTGTGGAGGTTCATACTAGGGTCCTGTCCAGGGGCAGGAATCATGTCACTCTGTTCCTACCAAGGCCAACCTGGGCTTGGAAGTTGTTCCTTGTATTCTTACAGCCTATAGACATTTAATGTAACCTTGGAAAACTACAAAAGTCATAGCTTCTGAAACAAATTAAAATTCCTGAGGATCCAAGCAACAATTAAGGAAAGTTCCAAGATATCCTTAGCAGATCTGGGGAAATAAAGGCTAATTTAGAAATTACTAAAAATATATATATCTATGGTATATATTTCACAATCAATAGGTAGCTAATTCTTCACTTGACAACTATTAAAATCACTAACTTCAGGCCTGTTATGTTTGTGTGTATATGCAGAGAATATTTCTCTTTATTTTCTAATGTGTGTATTCCTTCAGAAGTCTGAGATTTATTAATGAATAAGCCTGTTACTTAATATTTATGTATTAATTGGGATAATAATATCATATAAATTCTAAGTAAAGGTATCTGGCATATTGAGTTTTCCTTATAGTTTATCGTATAGTTTGCACACAAATCCCTTTGTGCACTTTTATAGTTGCAAGGTAAATATAAGACGACAAGTTAATTCTCAAGTAATAGAGCTACATGGTTTTGGCCTATAACTAACCTTCACTCAAAAGCATAAATTTTCAATTATTTTCTTATTTTCTCTGTTGCTAATTAAATGTTTTAATGCTTCTCCCCCAGGGATTGATCTGGAAACAGATATGCAGAGAAGATGATGACTATAAAGCCCTTGCAAATTCATACCATTTATGATTAGCAGTATCTACCTCTGTGAGCAGGAGAAGAGCTCAGACATATTGTGGTGTGCAGCGCAGTTACAAGTAATCCTGGGGATCCAGGCTCCCCAACTGTTTAAATTGCACAGAGCCAGCAAAGATTTAACAGGACTAAGACATCAACATTTTTGTAGAAAGCATGCATTTTATTTGCTGAAGGCTATTAGTAAGGCTCTGTTAAAGTAAAAGTTTTGCATGCTTTGAGCAGTCTGGCTGAGTGTCCAGCATATGGGAACTGCTGATGTTTTGATTGCATTAATTAATGCACTTAGGAGCCTTCCTCTGTAAGAATCTGACTCATTGATCCAAAAAGCACACAAGCCAGTCGGCTCTGGAAGAGTCAGCATGAAGTTGTTTAGTCTAGTGCTTCTCAAATTTTAATGTGATTTACAAATCACTTGATTTTGTTACATCGCAGATTCTGATTGAGTAAGTGTGGGACGAAGGCCTGAGATTCTGCATTCCTAAGGAGCTCTCAGGTAACTCAATGTTGCTGTGTCTCAGCCAGAACGTGAATAGCAGTGATTGAAGGACTTTCTCTTGAAAAAGACTACACTCTTTCCTTAAGGTAAATTGACTGCAGTATGTTAAACATGACAGTTTCTATCTGCGGGTATTATAGGAAACAAAGTTCAATGCAATGTGATGGTTCATAGCTCTCTTTGTAAATCTGACTTATAGTTTGTAGTATTTGTAGAACGATGGAGAAGGAAGCTGCCTTGCTCCTAACAAAGAGGCCTTAGTCTTGATTAGGAAATTGAAGTGCCGCAGGTCCCCTCAATTGACGTCGCTGCCGGAACAAATGCATTTTCTCAGGTGAGCTCCTTAGAGGTTCACTGTTTTGAATAAACACTTCAGGTCTGTCCTGGCTTCCATCCCACAGGCTGAAAATGTTGTTTTTGAGTGTCCTTTCTTCTTTATGGCATTGAATAAGACTTTTCTATTCAGCAAGTTTTCATAGAACAGAATGTTGGCAGATCTGGCCATAATTTCTTTTGTGTGAGTATAGAGAAAGTAAAATGTTTCCCGTTGGCAGAACGGTAGCACGTTCCAAACTTACTGAACAGACAAGTTATAAAATACACTTGTCTAAATAAACAGTCATTCTTGGGATATAATATAGCCAAGAAAGGGACACCTCCGAAATGGCACTGGGAAATGTTTGATCGTCCTGAAAACAGGATGTGAAAACAGTGTGATGACAACCCACTCCTATTGCTGTCTGGGTGGCGGATGATACAGTCTCGAACAATGCACAAGGTAATCCTCAAGGGCTTTGCTTCTCAAGGTCAAGTTCATACTGGCAATTACAAAGATGTTTGTTGAAGTCACTTGAATGGCAGTATAAATGCTGCCATTTAACCAAACTGGTTGATCGGGTGACTTTATGAATTGTGCTCCTTACTTTTCTTTGAAAGAATCACTTGTGTGGAAAGACAAAGGAGTTATTGGACTAGACCAATTAGCCGTAAAGCTAACAGTCACTGGGAGATGAACCTGAAAGCATTCCCACAGAGCTGAGCGAAGTCCATTCACACTCAGTTGAACAGTTTTCAGCTACTTGCCGCCCGGCTTTAGGAACACACATCGCCACTGGCGTTCTTCTTGCGCGCCTTTCATCCAAAACCCCAGCCAGAGAGAAACAATCTTGACAGGAACTAGGCTTTTAAAGGTTTTATTTTATTTCTTTCTATTTTACTTTATGAAAAGAGTTCTCATTATAGCACAGGATAGCCTCCAACTCTTGATCTCACTGCCTTACTCTAATGTAGGGAGGGACGACGGCTGCTATGAGCGGGGTCACTGTACCTAACTTGACCGGTAAATGGTGAGCCTTTATGAATGGGTCTCTGTTGCTTACCGTATTCTTACTTTCCTCTGCTGCTTTAGATACCTATACAAATGACACAGTGTGGGAATAGGTCTGTCTGTATCACTTGGAATGAATTACAGGAACAAAACCAAAAAGGCCTATTTTTCTACAAAAAACACATATTCTATGAACATGGCATTTTAGTGGCCATCTTAAAGGACGAAATAAACCTAAAAAAACAAACTGAAATTGTAGCATGCCTTACAATGTTTGCGTGTGTGTGTGTGTGTGTGTGTTTCAAAACTATAAAACAGGTCTCGAGCATCAGTATTATCATAGATCAATATAAGAGTTAGTAAAATTTATAGGGTAGTTACAAACACACATCTCTCTTTAAATATTTGGCCTGGGCATCAGCAGTTTAGTGTGTGCTTTGTTCCTACTGAACTTAGTGAATTGTCCTTGGGAAAGCAGAAGATTCTGATTGTAGAAAAAAAAAGAGCCTGTTAATTAGTGCTTATAACAACGATTTTCTTTTGAAGAAAATCAACTATTTTTTAATTCACTCTTGTTTTTATACCCTAATATGGGTGTTTTTTATTTGGGTAGATGAGACTTAACAGGGAAGGCAACTGCTCTGTGACTTACAATCTAGATGTCTTTGCTACTCAAGGCTGTGGCAAGCTAACTCTTAGGAGTTTTTTTATTTCAGGTCTGCAGGACACCAGTGAGCAGGTCTCTTCTCTCTCAGGGCTTAGTGCTTTGAGGCTCCAACAACATGTTACTATCTGAAGAAAAGTTCAGCATACCAAAGAGCCACTTAAGAACACTGTGGCTGAGGAGAGTGGCACACGGCTTTACAGCCAGTTCTCCAGAGGCAGAGACAAGTGGGTCTTTTTGAGTTCAAGGCTAGCCAGATCTACATAGTGAATATGAGGGGAGCTAGGGTTAAATAAATAAATAAATAAATAAATAAAATAAATATACAAATCAGAAGTATTCTTTCTCAGCCATCACCACCATTGTGTGTATTAATAGTTAACATTAAGGGTTGCTTACAATTGAAGTTCCATATTTGAACGTGTTAAACAGTTTTGGTAAATTCTGTCTAGGTAGAGATCAAAACATTGATTTGAGTGATTTAAGGAGAATAGGAGAAGTTCTGATCTTGGAAACCAGATGATAATTATTGGCTGGACATTTAGATTTAATTTTAATATGTAAATCTTAGAAAACGTAAGCACCAAAGTGTTCAGGTATATAGATATCACATTCTGCTACGTAAGTTTCCCTGCTTATAGAAAAAAAAAAAGAAAAGGAAAGAAAAGGGTCTACGGCAAGAAAAAGAAAAACCTTACTCTCTTCTCTATTTGGCTACTTTTATGTCAATTTGACATAAGCTAGAGTTATTTTGGAAGAGAACATCTCTGTTTACCACAAGAACACACTCTGAGAAAGCCTGTGGTACATGTTTTTGATTGACGATTGATATGGGAGTGCCTAGCTCAGTGTGGCTGATGCTATCCCTGGGCTGGTAGTGGTATAAGAAGGCAAGATAATCAAGTCATAAAGAGCAATTCAATAATCAGTACTCTTCTATTATTCAATAATCAATACTCTTCTATTGCCTTTATATCAGCTCATGTCCTTTGGTACCTGCCTCAAGTTTTTACCCTGAATTCCCCAGAGGATATATAATTATCTGTAAGTTTAAAACAAAACAAAACAAAACAGAAGTATACAGATATGCAGAACTTTGCAAAGCCATTAACATTAGGGAACATATACAGATTCTCCTTGAGTTTCACAGGAAGAACTAGTCAAAGGTACTTGCTTAAAAGACCAATAAATGAAGACACATTCATGGGATACTTGATATTTCTGTATTACATCAATAAGAAAGCTTAAAGGAGAGTTCTAACCCCAGCAGGACCTTAGGTAAAGAGGCAGCAACACCCGCCCCAAATAGGGAGTAACTAGAACCCACAGGAATCCAGGAACTCACTCCTGACAAGAGGCATTGGTTCCTTCAGGTCTGTGCCTGAACATTGAGCAGATCTTGAGAGTCAGCTCTGTACTCAATCCCACAAAACCGAGAGAGGGGTGGACTCCCAGGAGCTCTAAAATGCTCAGGAACGCAGGATCATAGGATTATCAGATTTCAGGAGATTGATCACAACAGGATTTCTGGATCCCAGAGGCAGCCTGACATCCAGAAGCTTTTACACCCAGGATCTCAGGATCACAGGATCATAGAGACAGATGGACTCTGAGGAGTTCTAACACAACCAAGATAACAAGAAAGACAGGCACCAGTCAGAGACAGTAAGTGGAGGTAGCACTAAAGATAACTAGATGGCGAAAGGCAAGTATAAGAACATAAGCATCAGCAATGAAGGGTACTTGGCATTATCAGAATCTAGTTCTCCCACCATAGCAAATCCTGAATACCCCATCAGACCAGAAAATCAAGATTCAGACTTAAAAATCACTTCTCATGATAATGATAGAGGACTTTAAGGATATAAATAACTCCCTTAGAGAAGCACAGGAAAACACAGGTAAACAGGTAGAAGCCCTTAAAGAGGAAACACAAAAATCCCTTAAAGAATTACACAAGCAAACAGGTGAAGGAATTGAACAAAACCATCCAGGACATAAAAATGGAAGTAAAGACAATAAAAAAAATCACAACGGTAGACTACCTTGGATATAGAAAACCTAGGAAAGGAATCAGGAGTAATAGATGCAAGTATCATGATCAGAATACAAGAAATAGAAGAGAGAATCTCATGTGCAGAAAATACCATAGAAAATATTGACATAACTGTCAAAGAAAATGCAAAGTGCAAAATGCTCCTAATCCAAGACACTCAGGAAATAGAGGGCACAATAAGAAGACCAAACCTAAGGATAATAGGTATAGAAGAGCCTGAAGATTCCCAAATTAAAGGGCCAGTAAATACCTTCAACAAAATTATAGAAGAAAACGTCCCTAACCTAAAGAAAGAGATGCCCATAAACATACAAGAAGCCTACAAAACTCCAAATAGACTAGACCAGAAAAGAAATTTTCCCATCACATAATAATCAAAACAGCAAATGCACAAAACAAAGAAAGAATATTAAAAGTAGTAAGGGAAAAAGGTCAAGTAATATATAAAGGCAGACATAATCAGAATTGCACCAGACTTCTCACCAGAAATCTAAAAGCCAGAAGATCCTGGACAGATGTCATATAGACCCTAACAGAGCACAAATGTCAGCCCAGGCTACTATAGCCAGCAAAACGCTCAATTACTATAGGTGGAGAAAACAAGATATTCCATGACAAAACCAAATTTACACAATATCTTTCCACCAATCAAGCACTACAAAGGATAACAGAAGGAAAACTCCAATACAATGAGAGAAATTATCCCCTAAAAAGAGCATGAAATTAATCTTCTTCCAACAAATTCAAAAGAAGATAGACACACAAACATAATTCCACTGCTAATAACAAAAATAATAGGAAGCAAAAGTCACTTCTTAATATCTCTTAACATCAATGGACTCAATTCTCCAATAAAAAGACACAAACTATTGAATGGGATATGTAAACAGGATCCAGCATTTGCTACATACAGGAAATGTACCTCAGTGACAAAGACAGACACTATCTTAGAGTAAAAGGATAGAAAACAATTTTCCAAGCAAATGGTCCTAAGAAACAAGCTGGAGTAGCTATTCTAATATCGAATAAAATCAGCTTTCAACTTAAAGCTATCAAAAAAAGATAAGGAAGGACACCATGCTTGTCAAAGGAAAAGTCAACTAAGATGAACTCTCAATTCTGAACATCTATGCTTCAAATGCAAGGGCACCCATTTTCATAAAAGAAGCCCTACTAAAGCTCAAAGTACACATTGTACCTCACCCAATAATAGTGGCAAACATCAACACCCCACTCTCAGCAATGGACAGGTCATGGAAACAGAAACTAAAAAGAGACACAGTGAAACTAAGAGAAGTTATGAACCAAATGGATTTAACAGATATGTATAGAAAATTTCACCCCCCAAACAAAAGAATAAACCTTCCTCTCAGGACCTCATGATAACTTCTCCAAAATTGACTATATAACTGGTCACAAAACAGGCCTCAACAGATACAAGAAAATTGAAAAACCCCATGCATCCTATCAGATCACCATAGATTAATACTGGGCTTCAATAATGACAAAAACAAAGGAAAGCCCACATACACATGGCAACTGAACAATGCTCTACGCAATGATAATTTTGTCAGGAAAGAAATAAAGAAAGAAATTTGAGAATTTTTAGAGATAAATGAAAATGAAGACACATCATACCAAAATTGTGGGACACAATAAAAGCAATGCTAAGAGGAAAACTCATAGCTCTAAAGGTCTACAAAAAGAAATTGGGGAGAGTATACACTAACAGCTTGACAGCACACCTGAAAGCTCTAGGACAAAAAGAAGCAAACACACCAAACAGGGGTAGATGGCAAGAAATAATCAAACTCCTCCATTGTTTGTGGGATTGTAAGCTGATACAACCACTATGGAAAGCAGCCTGGTGCTTCCTCAGAAAATTGAACACAGTATTACCTGAGGATTCAGCTAAATCACTCCTGGGTATATACCAAAAAGATGCTATAACATATAACAGAGACATATGCTCTAGTATGTTCATAGCAGCCTTATTTATAATAACCAGAAGCTGGAAATAACCCAGATGTCCTTCAACTGAGGAATGGATACAAAAAATGTGGTACATTTACACAATGTAGTACTACTCAGCTATTAAAAACAATGAATTCAAGAAATTTTTAGGCAATGGATGGAACTGGAAGTTATCATCCTGAGTGAGGTAACACAATCACAAAAGAACATACATGGTATGCACTCACTGATAAGTGGATATTAGCCCAAAAGCTCACAATAACTAAGATACAACTTACAGACCACATGAAGCTCAAGAAGTAGGAAGACCAAAGTGTGCCTGCTTTGGTCCTTCTTTGAAGGAGTAACAAAATACTCAAGGGAACAAGTAAGGAGACAAAATGTGGAGCAGAGACTGGAGGAGGGACTGTCTGGCTGTATTGGATATATGTTCCTGACCCACCTTTGCGAGCCTATATCCTTGATGGGACAAGCTACCTTGCCTCAAGTTTTTAGGCCTTTTGGGACAGAGAATTAAAAAGAGAAATTATAATGACTCTTCTATTTTTTCTTAAAGATGACCAGTAATTCAGTCTCAATCATGTACTGTTCTATAAGTCAATCTAATATTGGAAATAATAGTCTTCATTTGGTAGGCAGGATCTGGACATTTTCAGAGACATATTTGGAAGTTAGCTGCGGTTCTCTATGATGTTATGATAACAAGAGATAAAGTTGGGACAGGATCTGAATTTCAAACAAGGGTTAGTACATGTGTTAAGGCTCTTATAATTGTCAAGCTACAATTCATTTAGTCTCTTCTACAGTATTTATTGTAAGTTGCATTGACTGTATACTTCCTAATTGTGTTAGTGTGTTGAAACCTGGCATATCTGCTATGAGGCTCTATCAACCAGCTTTTGTCTTATTGCCCTGGGTATTAAAAAACCTTGATTCTCTAAAAAAAAAAGCTTGAAAGTGCTAAAAGAAGTGAGTTTGGTTTTAAGTAGAAGCAAGAGTGTAGTGGGCTTGATTATTGCTGGTATACATGTTTTAATTACATTAATTGTTAGCACCACTGCTTCTGCAATAGTTTTGACACAAGAAATTAAGACAGCTACTTTTGTTAATCATCTAGCAAAAAATGTTACTAATGTGTTGAGTATACAAGAAGATTTATATAGGTGTTTCGAACTACGGATTGATGCTCTATAACCTATTCAAATTATGGAACGATGTTTAGGGTTTAAGAGTTAGGAGCCATCTCAGTTGTCATGCCAAATACCACTAGAGTGGTGTTACACCTAAAGTTTACAATGACAGTCATTATAATTAGAAAAAAAGTATAAAGACACCTGTAGGGTATTTGGCATAATTATAACTCCTCTCTGGATGTTTTAACTTTGCATAGTAAGATTATGAACTTAAAGAAAGTTGCTCAGTTGCTCTTTGATGCTGCAGAAAATGCTGATAAAGTTACCCATGGCTTGATGTCAGTATTTCCATTTTGGTCAAGCTTCAAGAATGACATATATAGCTTGATCAGGCTAGCCCCTTTTGTGTTGAGAATTCTTTCATTCCTGTCCATCATGTTAAAGGCTGTCTCTAACTACATCAACAGGTTGTCAGCCAAAGTACATGACTTGAAACTGAAAACAGACCCCCCAGCCAGAGCTATTAATTTAACAGGCTGGCAAGCCAAGGATAGGTAAGATTCTGCACAAAATCTTACCAACCTAAGACATAAGTGCATTGGTTTTGATAATGCATATTTCAAGATGGGTAAGGAAGGCATTCTTGTCAGAACAACCTAAGATGGGCTCAGTCTGGTTTATCCAATAAATAAGGGGGGCATGTGGAGAGCTTTTCGGGCTGACTGTCAGAAATCTGACATTGACCAAGGAAAAAGAAGTGGGGTGCTTAGAAGGAATCTGACATAGGCCAAGGACAAGGAAATGGACTGCAGGCAGGAATCTGACATTAGGCTAGAACAAAGAAGTAACTTTAGGCAGAAATCTAAACCCTAGGAGAGAACACAAAAGTAATTACAGGCAGGAATCTAAAACTTAAGCTACAACAAAGAAGTAGGCTTCAGATATGAAAATGACTTTGGGCTAGGACAGGGAAGTAGGCTCAGATATTTTGTTCATCCTGGTAAGCCTTTAGAAATAGTGATCACAGGAGTGATCGAGGGGACTCTTTTTACTGTCCTGCATGTTCTTTGACTATCTGGGTTTATTGTCTTGCTTGTTCCTTGACTATTTGCATCTATTATATTGCTGTTCCGCAACCTAGAATTGACCTTAATACTTGCATGTAATTTAAGCGGTATAAAAGCAAAAAAGGAGGAGGAGGGATTGAATAGGGGATTAATGGGGAGAGGGGAAAGGGGAAAGAGGATAACATCTGAAATATAAATAAATAAAATATTGAATTAAAAAAAGAATGTTAAAAAAAGAAAACTTAAAGGAAACATACTCTATTGTTACAATGAGGCGTTTTAGATGAGTGGAAGAGACTTGGAGAACCATAGACACTTTTTTTTTTCTTGCTCACATCTAAGTGATTTACTATTTTAAACAGTACTGTTTTATTTATGATTGGGATATTTTAACTCCTGCATGCCCTTGTACTGACTTTTGAAAGGGAAAGGGAATCATCATTGCCTCAGTTCCTTCAGAATGACTTTGTAGTTAGTATCCTATGGTTTAGATTACTCAGTTTTGCCTCATTACTTTCTTTCTTACTTAACATTTTCAGAATATAACCCCTTCCTCTTTTATATATAAACTGCTCAGACTTTACGTAGCCAAGTGTTTTCAATATCTTGTACTTGTAAATATTTGTTGAATACTCAAAAGGCAGGCTTCTCTGGTAAGGCTTCCATAAACCCAAGTTGAGTGCTTTTAGACAAAGATAAATTCTTGCTTGTCAGGAGTGTTTGCAACAGACATCACAGGCTTTTTCATAGAATCATTTAGGAACAAAGGGAAGCTAAGAGGTAACTGTGGAGGTTTAGGTATATTTTGTCCCCATAGATTCATGTGGTCTCATGGTTGGCCATATGAAGTGCCACTGTTTGGAGGTGTGGCACAATTGGAGAAGATGTGGCCTTGTTGGAGGAAATGTGTCATTGTGTAGGCGGGCTTTGAGGGCTCTATATTTAGGCTCCTATAAGTGCAGAAGATAGTCTTTTCTAGGCTGCCTACAAATGACAGTCTTTTTCTACTGCTTGCACATCAAGATGTAAAACTCTTGGCTCCTCCATTACCATGTATGTCTAGATGCTGCCATGCTTCCTACCATGATAATAATGAACAGAACCTCTGAAACTGTAAGCTAGCCCAAAGTAAATGTTTTCCTTTATAAGAGTTTACTTGGCCATGTTGTCCCTTCACATCAACAAATTCTTTACTAAGACAGCAACTTAAGAGAAATGTAGAGTGTATTCAAAACGAAAGTAGGCTTGAACCTGTATGCAGCATACAGGCTGAAGTACAATGTTACATAAAGTCTTGCTGTTTCCATGACTTTAAGACATTATCATCAGTGATTCATTTCTGTGTAAGAACTAGAGTGGATGAAGAAAACAGACTCCATTGTTATTGAACTGAGGAAAAAAAAAGGGGGGCTCTATTAAGAGATCCTAGGCAGCTTGTAGGGAATTTAGAAGAGCTAAAAAGTGAAGTAGAGAAACTTCAGGTCTACATAAAAGAAGTGTGAGATATCTTCAGCACCTGTAGAAGGGAAGGGTTTAGAAGGCTTTGGAAATGGTGTTACCTTAACTTTCTCAAGGCAGAGGATAGTTGAAAAAGGGGGATAACAGAAATAGAATGACAGAAAGAGTTATTGGTGACTTCTCAGACTTGAAGGGAAAAAAGTATAAAGGAGCTTTCAAAGACATATCAAAGTCAAACAAGTATGAAATGGGCTTATTTTATTGAGCAAACTGAACACAGTATTTTCTAAGACTCATTTAAGATCACATTTTCCATTTAATTCATTAAAGGTTTTAAAATTTTTGCTTTTTTAGTATGAATTATCCATAAGATTAAAATATAGAATTTTCATACTGTAAATGATGTTTTAGGCCAGCTAGAACATCAACCTCTATTACATTATTTCTTAAAAGCTTTGAGGACTCAACCCCACACAACAAATATAGCTAACTGAGGAAGATTGGGAATGGGAAAGGTAGTGTTCTCCAGGAAAGAATTTACATTAATTTGTTGTCCAGTTTTAAACTTTCAGCCCCCCAAAAAATACATTTATGTAACATTATATGGACTCAACAGGTTACATTGGAAATATATATATATATATATATATATATATATATATATATATGCATACAATAACAGTTGATGAAAAAGAGGCCATGAACCTGTAGGAGAGTGGGTAGGGGTACATGGGTAGGAGAGAAGAAAAATAAGGGAGACATGTTGTAAATTAAAAATATTTAAAGAATAATCTTTGCCAATTAACTAACATTAACCATTAACTACTAAGCCTTCTCAAACATGATGCTGTGAATATGTCTTAATAAATACTAGGATATAAAAATTGACAACTCTTTTTTATGAATAAGTGATTCTTAGAAATCAAATGTTTTATTTCACTGGGATAACCACTTATAAATTTCTTATCCAGCTATTAATTACTTATCCAAGTTACTTTTATAGCTACATTTAGCTTGCAAAAACTAGTATCTGGATAACCAGATAATGGGAACAGTGAAAGTCATAAAGCCAGCACATCTGCCTGAGAAATATCCAGCAAAGCTGGGCAGAGTGATGCAATTACTGTCATGCAGTGTTCCACTTTTTGTCATCATATCCATGTGTTGCATTCATGTGGGGGGGGCTTTGAATGTTTGTACAACTTGGGATACTGGATAGATGGAAATTTTCTTAAAAATCCTTTATGTCTTCTCCCAATGGTACTGCTTTAAAGCTTCCCAGGAAAGTCCTGAGCATACTACCCCTCACTTCTAGGGAGATACCCTTACCGTGCCCCACTTTAAGGTCTTCCTTAACACCCTGAAGGATGTGTCTCAAAATAACAATGCCAAGAATTTCTTTATGAGTGTCTCCAAAATACTCTTAGAACTTCTGCCCTTGTACTTTCTCAGGAACAAGATAGTCAGAACATAGTAAACTTACAATGGTAAATGAGATTCAGTGGGCTAGAGGAGTCAGCAGCAGAGCAATGTAAAAGCCTCTTGTTACTATACATGTAGGTGACTTTGTAGCATATAGGATTAGGGGCCACATATGGATTGTCCCTTGAGGAAAAAATACAGCAACACAGATTGGCCAGAGGTATCTCTGCCCTAAATAGGAGCTTAAACTGATAGAAAAAGAATGGCATTGATAAATGATAAAAGAATGAAAATTAAGATTTTCTTTCACAGAAAAGTTATCTCATACAAGGCCACTGTGGGGTCACATGACCAAGGGACAAAAAAAATTACCAAGATTAGACATAGAAATAAATTCTACAAAGACATAAGATATAAAGATTACATTATGGCAGAAATTGAATAATAATTGCAATAGCTTTGGCCTGCAGATGTTTCTTATGCCTAATGACAGTTAGCATTCTGACCATTAAAAGTTGAGAATACATTGCTTTGGGCCATGACAATCTACCCAGGCTACCTTGGAAATTTTCTTTCTGTCTAGTGCCCTTGAAACCACAAGATTCTTAAATATTGGGTTACAGGGTTGATGAAGGAAAATGATTGTGAAAGATAACTCTGTTCTGTCACTATCAATGATGACTAAACTTATTACCAAGAGGAAGTTAAAAACATATGTCCTTGGAGAAAAATGATATCATCTATGTTTTGGAGCAACATGAATCTATCTCTGGCTACTGAGTTCAATATAAATAAAGGAGCACCCTGACTGCCAGTCAGTCAGGGTGCAAGATTCCCCGCTGACTACCATTGCCTGACTCTTTATCTCCTCTGAGAGACCAGGCCATCAACAGGGCTGGCTCCCAGCAGATATCAAATTAAGTAGTTGTATTATAGTTATGAAATGCAATGCAAGTTGTGTTTTTCATATATTCTTAGTTTGGGCATTCTTGTTATAAACAGCCTGGTGCTCAGTGAATAAGAGTAAAGCAAATAATACTATTTAAGGAAATATCTTGAGTAATAGAAAAATGGTCATCCAAACCAGTGATCTCAGCCCTTCCTATCCTATGAATTTCTTCATGACCATTATAAAAGCTAAAGATATGAGTCCAGGAATATCATAAGACCATGATTGGCCATGGTTTTGCAGGATGTATAGACAGTTTGAGGGCTATTTTCAGACATTGGGTCATAATTTGTGATTGGTCATAAAAAAGAAGTGACAAGTGTTTCTAAAATCTCAACTTTAAAACATAATTCAGTTTTGATTCTTTGAGTTTTAGAGGCTAGATTTCTCTGTGTAGCACAGGCTAGTGTTGAATTTGTGATACTCTTCCCTAAGCATATCCAAAGTATCAGGATATAGTCATTTGCCACCATTCCTATCTTTCAATATTTTTCATCATATGACATTTCAGTTTGAAGGCTATAACCTTTTTTACTTGCATGGACGTCAACTGTAAATTGCAGATGACATTAATCACCTCACAAAATTATGAGGATTTCCTTTAGTATGCATCTAGCATAGTACCTGTCATAAACATTTTTATTTAGTGTTAATTGACTCACATATTTATTCATTTATTCATCTTTTGGTATATTAATAAGATGTCTCAAAACCTCTTGATCACTTTGTAAATGTGCAATTGTGTTTAACAAATATTTATTGGATACTCACTTTGTATTGGGAGTCATGTTAAATTAATAAATACATGCACTAATCCTCCAGGGAAATTTATAATATAGTGCTATGTAAAAGCATAAGTGCAATGCATTGCAAGTGATATAAGTGTGACCAAGACAGGAGGGTTACCCAGGAGCAGTGTAACTGATGCTGTGAGCTATAGAAGAATCCATACTGAAATTGGTATTCATGTATGAGCCAGTAATATGGTAATTAGTAAACATTAAGATTGCTAACTACATTTGTGATTTTGTTACATGTATTACCTAACTTGTTCCTTAATCTGCTTAAAATAATCAACAGATGTTGTCACTGAGCTAAAATAGGATGAACAAAATTTCAAATGCTATCCAAGGAGTCATTAACAGAATTTGAATGTACTTATGCTTCATATGCTTTATTAACCATTTTTTTTATTTTTATTTTTTCTCAAATCGTAATTCATTCACACAGGGGTTATAAACACAGAAAGGCAGGATGTGGGGAAGGGAATGACACTGGAGTGTGGGTGTTCAGGGGGAATACAGATATCTTCAGAACTGGGTATCGGCTGGGTGAAGATTCAGGGGACAAGTCACTATGACTCTGCCTATGACTCGCTTGTCCTTATCTAAGTTGGTATTGTCTGCCAAAGCTACCTATTTACAAGGTCTATGACTACTCAGGCTTGTAAATTTCCACAAAAGCTGCCTGTTTACATTAGCTTATAGCCATCTGTTTCAATGTTTTTCCACTGAAACCCAAGACTTTGTGTTAGTATACATGTATGACAGGCCTATTGCTGATTTTAGGCCTATGGCGGATTTTAGGCCTTCAGTGTGTAAGCAGGGCTGCCCCTGACATCTCCGCCCTTCTCTAAGTATAGAAGGGCTGTGGCAATTCTAAACTTGAAAAGGCGGGGATAGAGGCCTGACCTCCAGTATTTGAAGGGGACCTTGTAATGGCTCCAGTCCCCCTGTCGTTGTCCAGTGAGGCATGAGGGCCATACCCATCCTGATGTCTTTTTCCTGGAGAGGGATACTTTTGACATCAACCCCTATGCAGTCAGGCTTGTCCCTCAGGGAACCCAGATAGATATTTTTATCTTTTATTTATATTCCCTTGCAGTGCTTAGCCTTGAAGCCTAAGCAAGAATTCAGATCGCTTGTCAGAGGGGGTTCTGGGTGGCCCCTCTCTGCTTGGTCTAGGGGCAGAAGTCCCCCCTTTTAGGTTGGGTGGAGATGGGTTTTGGAAATACCCTGTATAAAGTAACAACCTCATTTTGAGTCTCGTGGTCCTCCATAGCTAACTTATGATAATGTATCTGAGTAGGCTTTGCTACCAAATTATTTATCTGTTGTATCACAGAGTTAGTCTGCCTATTTGAGGGCCAGGGACCAGCAGAAAAAAGCAAAAAGAACCCAAATAATTGTCCCAAGATGGGAAGAAATAGGGTTGACAACCTTGGAGAGGCTGAAAACCAATTCTTGTACCAGCATTCATCTGTCTCTTTCTCTCTCTGATTTTCCTTAGGGCCTTCACTACCTATTTCATGCTCTCTTTAACCCTCCTTGTCTTGTCTCTGTAAAGGCAACCTTGTTCTTTAAGGGCTGTACACAGTCAAGAGCTATACACAGCTTTTTCTACTGTGATAGAGTAAATCGAGTCCCATAAGGATCTTTGCGATTTTAGGAGGTCTCTTCAGACAGCGAAATGAGGGATTTCTTCAGATTAGTGATGTCAATCTCTAGCTGTTTGGTGTTCTTGTCAGTGGCCCTTCATTAACCAATGTTTAAAAGTTGAGAATATCACTTTAGAAAAGTCAAGTGGCTATGACACGTGTATGAATATATGGAATAGTGTACAAGGAAACCGAGGGAAAAATTTTATAATGCCAATTATAAATATATGTAATAAATAAATTTCAAACACATAGAATAGACATCCATTCACAATAGGATTGATGGGTTGTGAAAAACAAAAAGAGAGAGAAGAACAATCATAATTAAACATGTTTCTGAGGTATGGACTTGCAATCTAGTGCACATAGGAAGTGAATGGGTGTGGAAAGATGGTAAAACCTGCATCAAATAAACTAGAGTATTATCAAAGCCAGTGGATATACAAGAGTCTAGAGAGAAGATCAGAAGTATATTCAGATGTATTAATGTTTTTTCAGACAGTATTATGAAAATATTAGATTATCATATATACAGAAATAAAATTAAGCTGTAATTATTTTGACTAAAATTTGTTCATTTTTCCAAAATATATGCCTGTGGATTCTTATTTATTTCTTAATAATTAAATTACTTGAATTACTTACTTATAACAAAACTTATAAATTTTCCTGGAGATTTAGTGCATATATTTATGAATTTAATATGAATCCTGGTACAAAGTGAACATACAATAAATATTTGTAAAACACAATTTTATATATATTTCTTGCTTTGAGAAAAATCTATAAACTGGGTCCTGTGCTAAACTTAAAGAGTTCTACAGTAAAAAGTTGGGTAAAATTACTTACTGAGTCAATCAAACTCAATGGTAGGACATTGGTTAATTTAATGAAGTTTATTTAGAATAAAAACCAATGAAAATGAACAAAACAAAGTAAAAATTACATAAAATCCCTTTTTTGGATTTTGTTACTGTTTTAGTAGAACCACGATGGGATTGTTAGTTGCTTCTTTTTATTACTTTGTGATTAATTACATAAAATTTCTCTGAATGATTTTTTTCTTGTAAGTCTCTTGTTTCCTATTGTAATTTTCTGATGACTTCTCTGGGTATCTAAAGGAAATAGATGGAAGTAGATGAAAATTTGGTCTTATTTCTAAAATTACTTGTCTTAATAAAATGCTGTAGCAATATTTCCCATATCACAAGGTTAAGAGTGATAAGATATGCTAGAACAATCAGAGTTTAATTTTGTTATTCATGATTAAGGCATGCATTCTGTATTGTGAGACTTCCACAAGTTTGGGGCAAGAAAAATACATGCCTTAATGTAACAGGAAAGAAAATCTATACCATTAATTTTTTTTGTTTTCATTAACTTATGAACTATAAAGCAAAGCTCTCTCTGTGTGTGTGTGTGTGTGTATGCACACCCTACATATTTTTAGAAGCAGAATTTGCATATCTGGAAGAGTATTAGTCTGTACTGTCCACTCAACAATTTGTTTTCTTACTCTAAATATGTTCTGTTTTTTTTCACATATATACAATGATTAGAGAAAAAAAAACAACAGATCATTTCATTAGTCAGTGTGAGCACAAAGGGAAATCCATGTTAGAAAGATTTTGAACAGAGTAGAGCTATCCATGAGGTCATCCAGCCACTAATCTTTTCAATATGAGTTGTCTGCAGAGGTGTTATGTTCTATACAATGCTATTCACCCAGCAATCTTTGTCTGCTAACTCACTAAAAATATGCTGACTGTACATTTATAACAGAAATAAAATCAGCAGCATGGTAATAGGCATTATAAAATATTCTACCTTAGCAAACGGTTTAACAGTGGCATCCCTTATAATCCTGAATTTCAAGAACCCGAAAGATGCTCGCAGTTTTAATTATAAGCAAACAATTTATGGGTTGTAACTTATCTGCTGCTTTGATGTTTGACTTTTGACAACCTGACCACATTGGAGTAAGCAGTTGTTGGTCAAATGAAAGGCAGGTATTAGAATGTATTTGACTTTAAAAAAAAAAAATGATGCTTCAGGCTCAAAGTTATTTCTTCTTTGACTCATTCCTTAATAATAATATAAAAAAAACTGTTAAAGTTTTCATCGATACTGCTGATTATTGAAATACAATTCTAGCAGAAGATATCAGGAAGATTAATTTGTGTGGAATCCATGTTGAAGAATCTCAATGCCAAAAATTCCAAGTTGAGGACTGAGCTGTGTATTCTGTGAAATCTCTTTCCCAATTATTTGACTACTTAAAGAAAATGAGTGGTACACAAAAAAAGAGGAAACTAGAATATGAGATAGGTGCACATGGAAAGATAATTGTAATTTAATATGAATTAATGACATTTTGTCATGTGATAAGAAAGCTAGTCACTTAACAGCTGTGATTGTCTGTCTTGACTATCCATTAGAAAAATAAGATGAGAAAACTCTTTAATGTCTTTTAATTGTAGAGAACTTTCCTCATGTGTAAGCAAGTTTTGCTTAATATTTGTCTCCATTTACTAGAAACCACAGAATTATTAGAATAACAAATATTACAGTTTACATTACTAACAATCTTATTGACTTATGTTATAAATTGTTGTATATAATTAGTTCAAATGATGAGACCAGAACCAGAAGATATTTATCCCACTCTCTTACTCTAGAAGAAGGCATAATTAAGGTCTACCCAATGTAAACACAAATTTTCCTACTTTGAAATGAAGAAAGAGGGCTGGAGAGATGGTTCAGTGGTTAAGAGCACTAACTGCTCTTTCAGAGGTCCTGAGTTCAAATCCCAGAAGCCACATGGTGGCTCACAACCATCTGTAATGGGATCTGATGTCCTCTTCTGGTGTGTCAGAAGACAGCTATAGTGTACATAACGCAATTATGTATAGTATACATAACATAATTAAAATCTTAAAAAAAAAGAAATGGAGAAAAAAATCACTATGAAAGATAGGGCTGCATTCTGTAGGAAGTTTAGGGTTAGAGTCACAATTATATACCTCAGATGTTATCCTTTTGTTGGTCAATTAAAGACTTTTTTCTTTCATTTTGCTGTATAATTGCTATGACACTCTTTCCAGGGAAGGCATATGTTCTGCATATCAAACTCTCATGAGAAATCACTGATATATAAGTAAGAGTTTTTTGTGACTTTAACTTTGGTGACTTATGTGTAAATGTGTGCATGTGTCGGGATATATATATATATATATATATATATATATATATATATGTGTGTGTGTGTGTGTGTGTGTGTGTGTGTGTGTATAAATAACACATAACATATATTATATATGTATGTATAACATATATATATCAGCAATGTCTGATAATTTATGTGATATATAACTCTCTATACATTCACAGAAGAACATTTGTGAAGCATCTGTGGCACCACACAGGCTACATAGATAAATTGTGTTGATAATTTTTTTCTACAAATAATGAGAACTTAGGTTGAATTTAATTAGTGCTATCACCCAGTACATTTTACAAATACACTCTAAATTTTCCCATTTTAAAATAGCAGATTGAGGTTGTCATCACATGATAATTAAATTTATGCATCTTTCTTTTTAAAGATACTTAATTAGGAATAAACAGAAACCCATAATATGAAGCTCCTGCATTTATCCCAGGTTAGGTTCAAACTATACCTAACAAATCTAATATAGCAGCTATTTCTGTGATTGCTTCTTAGAAATTTAGATGACACAGACTTTTATACAAAAATCCTGAAAAATATCACTAGCATCAATAGAAAAATGAAGGCTATGAATGACTTCAAATCTTAAAGGTAAGTTCAAAGAATTAATCTTTATATTTCACAGATGAAATCTTTGATCAGAAATCTCTTTTAACACAACATTATGATTAAAATCCTTACATTTTGTATGCAAATATAGAATGTTATAACCATCTACTCTAAGTTAGACTATTTTAAATCCATTAATACATTCCTTGGCTCCTTTGTTCTTTTCTCCTTTATGGAATTTTGTTTTTTCATTCTTAAGACATATCATACTTTTAAGATCAAAGAGCTATATTTCAAGTCAAAAACTAGTTACCAATAAATAGTAGTTACCTAACATTTATTGAGTGGCTATAGCTCTGTGTTCACTCAGTAGGAACAAGAAAGACAGATAGAATGCAGTCAAAACAGAGAAGAAATAATGAAAAGCAAGAGTCTTACATAAAGAAGTACCCAGACCTGGTATTAACTTTAGCAAAGAGAATTGTAATTTTCTTGAGCAGGGATCTGAGACAGTGAGGTGGTGTCCTGACAAATTATTTGAGACTTCATGGCAAAACACTTGATCTTAAGGACAATCTGCTATGTACAGGGCAATGCTACTTAAGGTTAAAGTGATAAATGCAAGTGAATCAGATACTGTGTCGTCCACATTCAACTTTACCATTAATGACTCCGCACTGACAAAGTCAGTGGATATGGACCATGGTACTTCCTTCATGTGCCTATATACAGAGTGAACAATTATGCACAAATTATTTTTATTTTGAGGAAAATATTCCAAATTAAACTTTGTTATAAATAGATTTGGTCAGTTTTCTTGTACTCTCAACCCTGTAAGAAATTTCTTCTCATCTGGCAGACATATCACCTCTTAAGGACAAAATGTGGAGATATTTACAATGGAGAAATTTAAATATATACATATTCTAGATCTATTATTACCTTTTCAACACTATCATTCATTTAAAATGGATGCCTACTTTCATATATGTATAGTACTCAATCAATAATAAAAATGCTATGATTTAATGGACAAAATGCCAGACTATTTCACATGAAAATCCCTTCTCCATTTTATGGGAAAGATGCCAGACAGAGGTAGAGGAGTCACATTTGGTGTGCATCTAATGTAGCTACTGATAATGGAACCAATAGAAAGGTACCAAGGGAACAGCTGTTCACTGCGTAGCATGCCGCCTGGCCTGACCATCATACGAAGCCTGGGATTTGCAGCTGAGTTCAGGTACTTTGTTTTTCTTCATAGCTGACATTGCACGGTGAAACACACAGCCATTGTGATTGTTCTGAGAGAAATATTCTGTGGTGACAACAAAGAAAGGAGACACCAAGGAGGGAGAGATTCACCACTGTCGTTACTTCTCCTTCATGGTCACTACTAAGTTCATGTTCTGCTATTGATTTTATCCATAGGTTTCTGTTTATTGCTCTAGTTGGTGGTGTGAACCTGGCAGAGTGTGGCCTAAAAATGAGGCATACTAAAGTCTGGTGCAATAGTCAACTTTATTCAGAACATCAGACAGTTTATATTCTGAGGGTTAAGACAATCATATGAATAAGATGTTCGGTCACCAGTACAAGATACTTGTGGCAAAAGCATGGGTTTTCCAGAGAGCCATACAAATAACAACAGCAGTGTAAATACACTTTTATCTGCTATACCCGGGAGGAACACAAGAACACATTCCTAGAAAAATTCTATGGTTTTGACAAAACTGAGGTCACCGGACTCTTATTTTCTTCTCTTAGAGTTTTCTAAAAGCACTGAGAATTCTCACATGCCTCTACTCTTGGACTATGTTCTGACAGGTTACCAATGTTTTGTTGGTCTCCGAATATTGTTTGGTAATACATGAAACAGAAAAAAAAAATGGTGTGAAGAAATTGCCAGAAATTGTTTTCAACAGTAAAATAGTATAAATTTTTTAATTAAAGAAATTTAATTATTGGTAGGGTTCAAGATTTGCACAATAAGACTAATCAATTAGTCTATTGATTTTCTTTGTAGATATCACTATATCCATTTCTTTTAGCCCAACTATATATTATATCCTTCCCCAGATTCCAAATATTATTTATTAGAGCAGAGAAATACATAAGTGAAGACATGAGTTGACTTACCCTCTTAAAAGTCCCTTTCCTGTCTGCTTCCCTCCAGCTGGTTATTTATTCTTTGTTTATCTGTTAAGCACTGACCTTCTGTTGAACAAGTAAAGGTCACTTATATTATCTCTCCATCCTTACTGTATCTTCTGTTAGTGGCTTTAATCTACTGATAGACAACATTGACTCTTAGACTAACAAGATGTGAAATGAGAGTTGTTGGTGCTTTTTTATAGCACATATTTTCTTGGGGAAATAATAAATCCTTATATAATGAATTAATGGTAATTTTGAAAGCCTACAGAAAAGAGCAATTGAAATTGTGGGAAAATGTTGATACAAAGAAGATATTGCAAGTTGTACTGATGTACGAGATGTGGAGGAAGAGATTGAAAACTGCAGGTCTGAGAGTAAAAACTCAGCCAGAGAGTACTACTATTGGAAGTTGATAAGATACGTGGTCTGCATTCCAACTAACTGGAAGAAGTACTTGGGCAGTAAATCCCACATGCTAATCTTACTACATGACCAGCATGAGCACAGGCTGCTGTCTCACAAACTTTTGGAATCCTTCCTCTGGCTTTCCTCTCTGTCTAAATTCATTTAAATTGAAACCCACTCATAATCTCAACTTATTTGTCTATAAAATGATTATGCATGAATAAGTATAAATTTGGAGATGGTATTAAGAGTGCCTTAGAAGGAAACTAGTGTTTGTATTATATAAAGGATTGAATTTACCACAAGTATTTTCAGCAAAAGTTTAAAAATCAGAAAGTAAAGTAAATGATGAGCACTGTCCTCATGGACGACATTCCTCCCAGCGACTGGAAGAAGGCATCAGAGAGAACAGGCCGTGAAGAATACATTGGGTTGCTATTGAGTAATGGGCACACTTCACAAGGATGGAGATTGAGAAGGACTTGAAATAGAGAGGGGAGCTTGGGGTAGGAGGAGCCTAAGGGCACCTCACCTGCACCTGCTTGTAGAGCTTGCTCCACCTGCAAGAGGCCCAGAATAATTCAAAATTCATCTGCAAGTGAGATCATGTGTTCCCCACCCTTTCCCTTTAGAGCCTTTTCATGGTTGAATGGCAGCAAAATACTGGATTCCTTTTTTTTGTTTGTTTGTTTTGTTTTGTAAAGAAGTTCCATTTTATATTTCATTGAAAAATGATAATTGTATGTATTTATGTGATACAAAGTGATGCTTTGAAACATGTGTGTATTATGACATTCAGTGTGACACCAGGCTTGACCTCACTCTGGCTCTAAGGATTAATTCTGAGTACGATGGAAGGTGGTATGAGCAAGAGAATGCTTTTTCCTCCTTGTTCTGTGTTCTTTGTTGTGGCTCTTTTAAGTAAGTCACACCCAGTTGAATATTTTTTTAACTCTATTAGTATAGATATGCATTATGTCTTTAAAATCCTTAGAGTTTTGAAAGAACAAAGAAAGAGAATGGCAAAATCATTTTAGTCTACTTTGTTTTAGTCACTGAGTTTTGTCTGAAACCCAGTTTGTAAGTTCGGGTGAGCGCATCAGGAAGCATTGATGAAAAGACCACATCTGTCCTCTCAGAGGGAAAAGGGAGAAAACGATATGTCATCACAAGACGTGCTGAGTCCTGTCTTGAGGACAAGACTGTATTTCTAGCTGTGTATTTGTTCATTTATTACAGGGTTTGGGAGAAAATGGCAGGGAAGTAAAGAGAGAAAGTAAGAGAATGAAGAAGAAAAGGGAAAGGGAAGGGAGGAGAGGAAAGATACAGGAGGGGAAAGAAAGCATCGCCTGAGGTCTCAGTGAAACTGAAATGTTCCTTCAACAGGTTGATGGTTGCATGGGATCTGGGACCCTGCACAGCATATTACACAGCTTTAACACACTGAAGATACTGTTAAGAAACAAATGGTCTGCTCCATTTCTGCACCTGTCTTGCATGCTTGTTAAATAGAGACAGATTTTGTTCTCTGACTCTATCAGGTCACTTTTTCTTCTTTTCAAGAGTTTGACAATAGACAGATCCACGTAATTAGTTGTTCTGAGTACATTTTAATGTAGATATTTAAAGTCTACAAACGGCATTTTCAACTGCTGTATTAAAACAATAAGAAGTGTTTTCTTAAGCAGGGTACAATTGACTGTGAATTCATCACAGTGAAGGATTAATGTCAGTGGGTAAATGTCATTGGTTCACTCACACAATGCACTGTGAACATTCAGTTCCTCTTCTTCTCTGCTGACTGGGGTTCTGGGCCCTGTTCTCTGCCAATACACTCAGTTTTGTCACTTAGTGGAAGTACAATAGATCATGTTGTATGTGGATTAGGTTTTTTTGGGGGGGTTGTTTGTTTGTTTTTATTTTTGGGTTTGTTTTTGAAAAGCTTACTCTTTTGAGTCTCTCTCAGTAAAAATAGTCTACATCCATTTGGTTTTTCTTTTGAAAATTGGTAGAGTCCAATAGATATGCATTGCATTGGCTACATTTCCTGTTTATGTGACAGACAGGGACTCATGAGCAAGCTGGACATTTTCAGTAACATTGAGATATTGAGATATTCACTGAGAAACACTGGGACTTTTGCAGGGCATTTAAAAACTCTCTATGGCCTGATTTACTAGGTTCAGATAATTTATTGAGATAAACATCAAACAGATTTTTTACTCACTGGGTGCAAAGGACCAGATAGAAAACATCTTAAGAAGTAGGTGTTTCAAACTATAGCAAAATTTAACTTCACACATTTAAAATATGACTATATCATATAAAATATTACACATGAAATTCTTACACACACACAGACACACACACACACACATACACCTAATACAAAAACAATTCATCTTACACAGTGTGAAATTAAAAGCTTTTAACAGTCAGACAAAACTTTTTTTTTCCTTCTTTCTGGTTAAAACCAGTACAAAGAGGACAATCACTTAAAACACTTCTTTGGTATTTCCAAAGATTCTATTGTTCAACCTGTCTGCTCAAAATTTTACTCCTATAGAAGAAGAAATGAAAACTCCAACAGGACTTAACTCTTTCTTCAATAATAGCGAGGGAATTAATTTTAATGCACTAAATTCACAAGAAATTTCAGCAATAGAAAGATGCCTCTCAGTCTTATTATTTAATTGATCTTTTTGGAACAGTTCATTTGTACTCCAGAAAAATAATAAAGTAGGCTATTAAGTTCTTTCAAATGTATGAAAACAACAGTGACTAATACCCAGAAATCTCTTTATGAATGGCTTTTGTATTTGAACCCTCTAAATTCTAATCTCTAGTAGGTGGTTCTGGGCTTACGGTTATTATTATTTTAAGCTTAAAACTTCCTTAGTAGAATTGAAGTAAGTTTGATTTAAATTCCTTTTATTCATTTAAGATTGCCTGGAATGAATTCTACTTGCACAATGTAAAATATGTTAAATTTCAAAGCATTATACTTTCCCCTTCACTTTCTGTCTATAGTTTAGAGAAAAGCACACTATCTATGAGAGAAGCATGTGAATACTTGCATGCATACACACATACACACTCACAAATGACCATGCACACACCTTTTTACACATGTGCATACAAGTGGACACAAACACACACAACACATACACACACGTGTGTGTGTGTATGTGTGTGTGCACATGCATGTATGAAGAAAAACTGGTCAGTCAAGAGACTAGATTCTATTTATTAGGCCTTGAATTAAATGTCAATTTCTTTTTGCTTCCAGGTCAATATCTGTTAGGCACTGAACCAGAAAATGTTTTTTGCCTGACTCACGTCAACATTTTTGGAAAACAGAAAATGGAGGAATGTAAATGCCTATATCAAAAGCACCATAGCAGTACTGGTGCTGTGTACTGGCTCCTGTGTTCTCACCAATACATGGTATTAGCATCCCTTCTTATTGACACATCTCCATGTGTCTATGGCCACATTACAGAACACATTGGATTTTGGTTAACAAAGTACCTTTACCTGTGTTTTTCTGTCATTCAGATAACCTGTTCTATGAGACAGTAGTTGGATTTCTGGGTGAGAAAGCTATTTTTAATTTATTTGAGCACTGATCTGCTTTTTCTTTTGAGCTGATGTGCAAAAGTATGCTTTGGATTCTATTGTATAAGTTGTGTGTTGGAAACGAATTTAAAAAAGGTTATAGCATCATGCTCTGACTTATCTCTCTTTATAATGATTTAATAAATTGAGAACCCTGGATTATAGTGAAAGGTCAATATAAAACTTTCCCTCAGTCAGTTAGCATTGAAAATAATTTTTTAAGTGCTATCTACCTCCAATGACAAAATGTGTTTCTTTTTCTGTACTCTAAAAGTTTTTTTATGTGAACTTTCAAAATTAATAATATATTACATATCTTTAGGCATATAAGCTGTGGCTCCATAGTTATATTTTAATGTGTATGTAGATACACATAAATCTGTGGATTAAATGATGTATTTATAGGAAAGAGAACACTGTGACTCTGTTTATGAAAGTGTAAATTAACATGACAATCACAGAAAGTAGGGGAGAGATTCTTCAACATAAAAGAATATAATGCTATCTTCCAATCCTAGTAGTGAATACATATGAAAAAGAAATCAGATTGTATGTTGAAAAGACAGCTGCATTTTATAAAAGTTATGCACTATTCATAAAAGTTAAAAATAAACCAGCCAAAAACTCACCTGAAGAGCAGATGAAAAATATAGCACATATGGACAATGGAATAGTATTGAGCCATAGAAAACTCTGAAATCTCTTTGGTTGCAAAAACATGGATGGAACTGAAGATTAATATGTTAAGTGAAATAAGGCAGAACACAAAAAGAAAAGATCTGTGTATGTAGAATCTCTTAAAAGTTATTCTCATTAAAGATGAGAATACAGTTGTGCTTATTCAAAACAGGAAATTACAAGGAGGCAACGATGAAGAGAAGCTTATTAATGGGTAATTTGTGTCATTCATTCATTCATTCATTCATTCGTTTGTTTTGAGATAGGGTTTATACTACATAGCATTTGCTGGAATGGAACCTGCTTTGTAGACTCGGCTGGCCTCAAAATCAGAGATTCACCAAGTCCTGGGGTAAAAGTATGTGCAACCTTAATTACACTTAGATAAGAATAAAAGAAGTTCTGGTGAGCAGTATAATAATCACAATCTACTAGAAAGACTTTGTATATTTTCATTTGAAGGTAAAAAGGAAAAGAAAATGGCATGTTAAACAGAATGTACACGTCTAACCTGGAAATATTTTACATACATATGTATGGAAACATCACATGGCACTTCATAAATATACACAATTTTTGTATCTTTATGTATCAGATCAAATAAATTTAATTTAATGGCAAAAAGATAGTGTATAGAAGAGTTTCTTTGTAATAGAAAAAATTACCTAGTGATGATGAGATGGATTGTTACATGTTCTTGCACTGGAATAATATGCAATGAAGATCATCCTGTAACTCACAGCTATGCAGTGAAATGTTATAGATGTGGTATATAGTAAAGAAGCCAGTAACTAAAAACAAGAGATATGGGATTTTCTTTAAACAGTTCTCATGCCTGATAACTACGTGGTGGTTTCCCTTTGGAGATGAGATGGTTAGTGCTTGAAGATGGCATGAGAAAGATGCCTGGTGGCTGGTAACATTCTTTATCTCTAAGAAACATGTACACAGCTCATTATGCTTGATAAAAATACATCAAACTGCATGCAAAATCTGCCTCCTCTATAATACTATCATAATATTCCTAAATATTATTGGTCATATTAATAGGACTTTATCAATGTGTGTCAAAGGTATATGCATGTTCATATATGCATGTGTTTACAGGTAAAAATATATGTGATGCCCACAAGCCGACTCACTCTGTTATTTTCTGAGACAAGATCTTTTGCTGAATCTGTAGCTCACTGCTGTACCTAGACTAGCTAGCCAAGGATCTCAAGGGAGATGTTTGTCTCTGCTCCCATCTCCAATCCTGGCATTGAATTTGGGTATAATCACATCCAGCTTGAATATGGATGCTGTAGGTCAGAACCAAGTGCTTCATGTGTGTGCAGCAATCACTTGATTGACAGCCATTTCCTGAGCCACAGATAAATCCTTTCTGAAGCTAATATTTTAATCTCATGTAAATTCTTTGACATACAGGCCCCAATTTACACCCTAATGCAAAATAATCTCTGTTTCCATGTTTACTTCCCACAAGAGCCCTAACCAGTTTTAATTCTAATTTCCCTGATCAAAAAACAACAAACAACCCAGAGCAATCTCATCAAAATGTTCTACACTTGTTAAATCATCTACCTACTTAGAAATTACTACTATTTCCCTTTAGTAGTTTGTAAACTACAAATCGTAAAACCCTTGAGTATACATATTGTGGTATGACTTACATGTGGGATGTAAGTCAGTGCAGAAGGGAATGAGTTACATTACATCACTTTGGTTACTATGTGGATTTAGCTTTCATATGGTACTTGTTTGTTAACTAAAATTATACCACATTTTATATCACAGATTGTGAGTTTAAGACAGGCCAAGCATGTTCCATTAAAGGGAGTAGCAACAGCAAAACATTGGGAATTCAAAAGCAAATACCAACTTTACTGCAGTTTTATTCTATGATCACATATACATTATCAATCTACCTCTTTGCAATTCCTTAAGATAAAGTTTTTCCTTCCTCAAACAATCTCCTTTGTTTTTTAAAACATTTTCCAGGGAGAAGATGCAGAAGAAACATTTACTCTATATTCTGAAGGTTTCGCGGAAATTATGAAAATATGACAACTATCACATTGAAAAGTTTGGATCCTTCAATTTAGCATTAAAGAAATATCACAATAGTAGATATGAAATGGGTGACCGGCACTAATCACAGATAAGATTTCAAAGGAGAAAAAGATTATCCCAAGTTTCAAGGACAAGTAAAATCTGCAACAAAAATAGAATTTTTATTTTAATGTAATTTATTTTAATTTAATTAAATTATTGTATTTTAACATACCTTCTACATTCAAAGGAATGAATGTCATTGCTTTTTCATGCATGTATGAAAAGGAATCTTGATCAACCTTATCCCACTGATCCATCTTCTCAATTTCCCACTTGGAAGATTTCTGAGAGCCTGTGTAGGGTTCAGGCAAACAGACGATGAGACGATGTTCCATACTCTGAAAACATCAATATGAGGAGTTTAAGAAGATGGACAGGCATGTAGGCACTTTTATAGTGTCCTGCAGAATAACTTCACTGACTGGAAATTCTGTTTCTGTCTAATCTCCTTTGTCTTCTTGCAAACTCTGGAAACTATTGATCTTTTCATGCCTTTATGGTTTAAATTTTCATAAATGTTGTATAATTGCAATCAAACAGAATATGGCCCTTTTATAGAGTCTTCTTTTATTCAACAATGTATCAATCTCATAGCCTCATAATTCATAAGACATACATTTTCAACTTCTTTGAATATATACCATGCTGTGTGAAAGTACTGTGACCAAAAGCAGGTTGGAGAAAAAAGGGTTCACGTCCATATCACTGTCCCTGAAACTAGTCAATAGAGTAGCTCAAGCAGGGAAGGAACCTGGAGGCAGGAGCTTATGTAGAGTCCATGTAGGGTTTTCACTTATTGACTTGTTTTTCATGGCTTACCCAGTTTGCTTTCTTATAGAACTCAAGACTATAAGCTCAAGAGTGGATCCACCCACAATGGGCTGGGCCCTCCCACATCAATGACTAATTACAAAAAATGCCCTAAGGCATGTCTACAGCCTGATCTTATGGATCAGTTTTCTCTGTAATGTTTCTGCCTCTCTGAAGTCTCCCTTTCATGCCAAATTGACAAACTACTACCTTTTTTATTTTTTATTTTTTCCAACTTGACACAAGCTAGGTTCATCTGGTGGGAAGATAGAGTCTCAATTGATAAGATACCCCCTTCAGATTGTCCTGTAGGTAAGTCTGTAGGACATTTTAATTAATTGTTGGTATGGGAAATTATTGGTAGGGTACAGCCTAAGTGGGTGGTGCTATCCAGGGCAGGAGTTTCTGTGTTGTATAACAAAGCAGGCTCAATAGGCCCTTGAGATCAAGCCTTTACTTTAAGCAGAGTTCCTCTCTGGTCTCTACTTCAGTTTCTCCCCCTAGGTTCCTGCTTGATTTCCTGCCTTTGCTCCCTTTTATGATCAATTGTAATATGTAAGATGAAATAAACCCTTTCCTCCCCAAGTTGCTTTTGATCAGGTGTTTATCATAATGATGAAAGAAAACTTAGTCTTAAGTTCTTAAGAGCTTTTGACAGAACAGAACAATGCCATGATCCAATAAGGAAACGTGGTGAGTTAAGAATTGGTAGCTTATGGGAAAAAAGTATTCTGGATAAAGAGAGTTAAGAAGGCTGGGACTGGTGACTTAATAACTGTGTAATTTGGGAAGCCTACTGAACGATGAAGAGGTGCGGTATCCTGTTTGGATGTTTAAGGACTTGACGATGATGGTGGCATAGCATTAAAGCAACCCTTGGTTCTTTTAGCATTTATTTTCTAGCCACATGGGGATTAAAACAGCACCCGAAGATGCAGGAATATGGAAGTGGCATTTGAGCAGAGATCACAAACGTCTGTAGGAAAAGAACATTTCAGAATGATGTGGTGGGCCCTGAGGCATGAGCATATCTGATGGTGAGTTGCAAGTAGCAGTGACCTGCAGAAGAGAGATGTTTGTGTCAAAGCAGGCTACATATCACAGAAGCTGCAAAGGCAAATGGCGAGAACACTGATTTCACTTGCCATAGAATCATCCCACTCCTTTGGGAAAGAGTCAGTTGTAGGAAGCAATAGTGATAAGTAGAGATGGTGGTGACTGAATAGCAAAGACAGGATGAAGGGAAGTAGCTGGAGTTGCTATTTAACAGCATCATTTTCATTTTTTATAATATCTTAAAAACAATATATACAATAAACAACTTTTTATTTCTCTTAAAGTTTCATTGGTCTTCCACTCTTCATAAAATGGCATAAACATTCCTCATAATTAAGACAGAAACTTCAACTTGTTCTTCCTTACTTTTCCATAGGCACTCAGTAAGCAACTCCTGTCACTTAGAAGCCCTTTCCAGCTCTGTTGCAGTTTCTTTTACTGATGCTCTAGCATTCTCCTGAAATAGTGTAACCTGGTAACAGTGCCTTCCATGGTCCTTATGTTATGTCTAGGTTCTCAAGTGTGCCCTTAAGGTGCAAAGAAGGTTAATTTATTGTAGACAAAAGCCTTCAGTAGATCCCTGCTAAGCTTTGGGTTAAACTGATCTCCCTGGGAGCTACCTGCTTCTGTCATGTACAGGCCCTGTTCTATCCTAAGTTCTACTAAATTGGACTGTGATTCATTATACACAGCACAGGTCTGGTGATGCCTAAAATAATATTAACTCTATTGCAATAGTACCAGTTTATGCTAGAAAAAAACTTAGGAGGTAAGATATTCTACAACTATTTAATCATACCAGTTCTTAATGAATAATTTTTTTAACGTTAAGTAGCCCATTGTAATTCCATGACCAGTATACAGTAATTCAACAAAATTCAAAGGCAAGTGGTTTCTCAGACAGTGGAAAAGGAATAAAAAGCAAGACCTGTTGGTGACTGCTGGCCTTTGGTTGCTTCCCCACTCCCCCACTCCTCCCTATATTTCTACTCCTAAGCTTTAAATAGCTCTGCTTCCAATGTCTATTCAAATGCTAACAAGTCAGAACATACCCTCAGAAGGATGCCTCCCTGCTGCAGGCTGTAATGATGAGATTATACATTTCAACACCTGGATGTGACACTCAAGAGAAGAATTTTGATCCCCTAGTATAAAGAGTCTCATTAGAGAAAATGAAATGTGAACTCCCCCTCGTAGGACTAGCATGTTCTTTTAGGTAAGCAGGCTGCACTTACACTGGAAAGGCATTCTTTGATCTTCTGTGAGTCCAAGTACTCTGCACATGCATACATTTAAAACAATGCTTATCGTTTGTTTTGTCATTACAAGTAATCCTGCTTTGGTCTCTTTGAACTGTAGGCAACAGGCAATTCAACTTAAGTCTTTTCTAGACATCCTCCTTTCTCTATTGGCTGATGAAATTTCCTTGGATTTAACACCTGAAAACACTGTCTCCTTTCCCTTTCATGATGCAATTACCAGAACAGATACATTGTTAAGCTGCACCCAGGAAGTCAGTTGAGTAATTGAAGAACAAACTAATTTACCTTCTGACCTTTCTTAACCAGGAAGTTCAGAAAGACAACTTAGAAGTTAACCTACACATCTGGGGATTTGGAAAACATAGTTTGTCAATAAACAGCTTCTGAGTGTCACTATTCATACGTCTGTTTTATATTTGATTCATTGTGTTGTAGATATATTAGAAATCTATGACAAATGGACAGTGTTAGGTTTTAAAACATTAGTGACAACTTGGTAAACATGCAAAATGGATAAATAAGTTTTCTGATCATTTTTTAAACCAGTCCTGTTCATTAAAATTAAATTTTAATCAACTCAAAATTAAAATGTCATTTATGGCTAAGACTTTCCAGCAATACATAGTTGTGTAAACAGCTGGCAAATTTCTAGATATCACATCTGGTAGGTGTGGATGAAACTCATTAGATTAAGTCTTCTAAGCATGGATGTGTGCCAAAGCTTTGATATGATAAGCATTTGTTCCTGATGGCGGTCATTTGTTCTTTGCCAGCTCATAAGTGCTTCCTTCTAGCCATGGATTGCATTTCCGCTGGCATGTGAATCACTGGCCACCACATCCCTGCATATTATAATCCCTGCGCAAAGTAATTCCTAACCGATCCAAAACAGGCAAAGGGAACTCACAGTATGCTGACTGGCAGGAGCAGCTTCCACTCAGGGCAAGAGAGTTTTAACAAAAGAAGGAAGTCTGTGCAATTCTGAAGGGTCACTTGAACATTTGATTACAGACTCGGAGAGGCTTGTAGTAAAGGCCTGTTATGGAGAAGACAGAAGTCAGAACAGTTTGATACCAAAGAAAACGTCTGTTTTCTTTTAGATATCCCCTAGTAGGTGACTGTAGAATTTTCTGGTTTTCTTCGAGTTAGTGTGTGAGAAAAGGGCTCAGGCAAGCTATGTGTAGATGTGATGGTTGCTAGGAAGAAGGGCTGATAGATAGCACATGCCTTGCTTAAATAACGGGTACAATGTGATTCTTGTGCAGTTCTCTGTCTTTCTCAAAGTGTTTTGAAGAGACAATGCTTCTGCCGTGGAAGTGACTGATGCTAATAGAATTCTCTATTTGCAAGAAAAATATAACAAAATCTGTTCCAGGTGACAACAAAGAAATGGATAAATGGTGAATCAAATACTTCTATCACTAATACAAGGATGAAATTCAATTTGGGGATGCGTATCATCAGTGACCCAGCAGACCCATGATTTATTATTTCCAATTGTACTTGGTAAGATATAATTCAATGTGTAGCATAATATGATAATAAGCCATTATGTCTCTATTCTAGTGAAAGTATCAACTTTTGTGTTACTCATACCATTTTTTCCACCACAAAATTGCATTTTGTCTGGCATATTCCCTGATACAGATAGTCATCACAAAAGCATCTGTAATACCAATGTACTTAGTATCTGATGCTTGAGGATATTTTGAAGTTAGAGGATGAGGATACTTCAAGTCTGACACAAAACAGAAAGTGAAGAACTGAAGCAGGCATCCTACCCTTCTCAGTAGATATGTGTGTCCTTTCCCCAGCCTTGCTTTTGTCTTATTTTAAATTTTCTGCAAACTGATGCTAAGGGTCAGTCTGCAGCAGATCGCCACTGACATCCGGTTACTTCCAACTCATTTGCCAGGGTCACGTGGAGAGACCCCTTAACTAATACTTGGTGTGGTCCCGACCATGTTTTAATTGGAGGCCATGGCTCAGTATGTATTTTTTCAGAAAAAGAGAACAGAGCCTGATGGCTCCCTGAAAGATTAGTCCGTCAAGTGGACACAGATCTCAAGCCTAATAATTGTGATTCTGATGATAATGGCTCAAAATCCTTATCTGCCAGCTGATTTAACCTGGCATGTAGTTTCCATCAATACTTAAAGCCACCCACTATACGTGGTGGCCAGATTTTGTGTCTAAATCCCTGTCATCCAGCAGTTGGATTAGGCACTGGAACATTTCGGCTTCCAACCTTATTTTCTACATTGCTTAGATAAATCATGCTGCTTTTAACCTTTTAAACCTTGTGTCTCAAGCAGATAGATTGCCTTCACACAGGATCGCTCTCAGCAAGCTCAGCTTTCATCATGACAGTTATCCATCTCTCTGAAGAATTGCGTCTAGTGCATGCCCACAGGTCCTTTGGTCTGAATGTGGTTTTGGTCTTATGGGAAAGAGTGTGCCACTGATGGCCGGTTAGTCAACGCCTTGAGCTCCTATAAACCTAAGACAGAGGCTTACATCAATATGCTATGTATGTTCCTCAAAGACGGGTAATATAGGAGTAATATAGATGCCAACCTAAGCCAGGCATGGTTGCCCGGTCACTCTATACCCTAGATGGGATGAAATATTGTACCCCATCCAGCTACTGGCACTGCTCATATCTTATAAAACTAAAAAGGGGGAACTGTGCCCTTCCCCCAGCCTTGAGCGGGCCTGAGAGACCTTGTTTACCACAATAGACCAAATGATAGGACTCCAGAGGCATTGCCTGCCTTGGCATTGCTGGCCTTGGCACCTCCTTGGCTGCCCTGTAGCCTGGTACACAAGCTGAGAAGAATAGACTGCCTGGTGAGCTTGCCTTGACATCTCCAGCCTGCAATTAAGTGTGGATTCCTCTCACCTCCAGCAGGATGGTTTCCTCTCACCCCCAGCGCTCACCCGCAGCTGGCTGAAGCAAGAAGGAACTCTGGGGGTGGGGGTGGGTTATCCCCTTTAAATTGAAAGTTGAACATTAAAGCATTGAGCCTCGTTCAGAAACCTTTGTCCTGGCTTCATCTCTTCCCGCCCTCCTGTTCCTTCTTCCATTCCCAGTCTCTCTTTCAGGTGAACCCGGTCAGCTGTGGCCGATGGCCCTCAACAGATATGGACTGGCTATTCCTATAAGATCTGTCTTCACACATGAAATGTGGCACTGTCATGAATTAATGGGAAGGCTGGTTAAATAACCAGTCATGAAAGTAAAACAATGCTGATTTAGTGAAAATATGAAAGTTTCCCATTTGCCTGAAGTTATCTAGCTGATTAAATTAAAACACAATGAAGTAGAATTCAGTTATATATTGATGATACATAGATTAAAAACTCTCACAAACTCATGCAATAACATAAATTTGTTGATGAAAATAAGAAAGGTTATAGTAATTTAGATTTATAATCTAGTCTGAAAATAGAATTCATCAACCTTGCTCCCACAGCAACTGGGCTAACTTTGAACAGGAGCAGGTGAATCAAATACCCATCTCTCGAGGAGCAAGGGTATAACAGAAAACAACTCACAGCATTTTAAAAAGCATTTATTCTTTGTGAGATTCATGTCATTCACTTCAGTCCTCTTCTCCCAGACCTGTCATATCCACCCTTCACCTTTGAAGCTTGTCCCCCAAAATAAAATACACGCACACTCAGTATGCATGCACAGACACAGAGAGGGGGGAGGGAGGGGGAGGGGGAGGGGGGAGATGGAAGGGGAGGGGGAGGGGGAGAGGGAGAGGGAGAGGGAGAGGGACAGAGAGAAAACATCTCATTATGGAAGGTGTAGTATGTTACAATGTGTCCCACAGTCTCTCTGTCCACACATCTTCACTTGCAAAAGTTAATTGCAATGGGTCATTCTTCTGGTAGAAAATCTGTGTCTTCTGTGACACCATCAATGTTGGATCCTTACCAAGCTTCCTTCAAGTTATCTTGTTCATTACTTGTGTCATGGAGAGCCTGAAACTTTAGAGTAGTAGGACTGGGGCTTTCATACATCCCAACCATCCACAGATAGTATAAATTTTGGGGTGGATCAATTCAGAGCCGTGAATCTGGGCCTGGGTGGTAGCTGAGATAGTCAGCCTGCTGGCTCTCCCTTATTGGAACCACCAAGGCTAGCTCTCCAGCACTGCCCCAACTAGGCCACCTAATGCCACCATTAGCAGAAGGTCAGCCCTCCTGTTCCCATGCCTTTGGAGCTGGCTCATTGGATGCCAGGACTCCAAAGCTAGCTCCACTATGCTGCCCAGTCAAGGCAATGGTCCCACTCTCCCAAGTGTTCTGGCCTTTGAGGGGCTAGGAAAGCTGTTCTACTCTCTCACCTATGCACCCACACCACCTAGTAGACAAATGTCAGGGCAAGCTCATCTGTACCTCCAAGGTCAGCTCTGCTGTGTTGTCCGGACGGGATGCAGGGCCTATTTTCCTAAGTTCTGCAGCAGGTGAGGGGCAGGAATAGCTCTCCAGGATTCAAGATCCTGTGGGCAGCTTTTTTAACCACTGCAAGTGTCAAGAGGGGAGATGTCAAGAGAGCCATTGCCTCTGCACCAGTGCATCATGACAGTGGCAGATGAATGATTGGGTCAGCTCTCTCATACTCATGCCCTTGGGTTGGCTTACCCACACCCCAGCCACCAGGGCCAGAACTTGTTGGTAACTCCACTGTGTCCCCAGGTGGCAGGATTGGGCACTCAACACTAGGCTACTCCTTTCCACCCTTAAACCTCCAGTTCCACCTCTTCTAATAATGCTTCAGGTGCTCTACTTCTGTGATGGTTTGTATATGCTTGACCCAGGGAGTGGCACTGTTGAGAGGTGTGGCCTTGCTGGAGTAGGTATGGCCTTGTGGGTGTGGGCTTTAAGACCGTCATCCTAGGTGCTTGGAAGTCAGTATTCCACTAGCAGCCTTCAGATGAAGATGTGGAACTCTCAGCTCCTCCTGTACCATGCCTGCCTGGATGCTGCCATGTTCCTGCCTTGATGATACTGGACTGAACCTCTGAACATGTAAGCCAGCCCCCATTAAATATTATCCTTTATAAGACTTGCCTTGGTAATGGTGTCTGTTCACAGCAGTAAAACTCAAACTAAGACAACTTCTCTTTCTCTTCTGTTCAGTACAAATACACACATTGTCGTGCTTCCTACTGACGGCTGGCCACATAGCTGACAGTTCCCTGGGTATTTGGTGTGGTGGCAAGTTGTTTCCTAAGGCTTGCCTGTGCTGAATGCTGGAGATGGGTGGTGTAGTGGTCCGCAGGTCACTGTCTGTCTTCCTCCTCCTAGGCTGAGCTATGTGGTGGTAGGCATGGTTCTATGTGTTCAGGGCCTGCCCATGCTGCAGAGCAGAGGACAGGTCTGTGGGCCTTTGTCCTCTAACCACCACCACCACAATCATGTGGCATGGCACAATGTAGGTCTCTGTCTTTCTCTTCCCTCATTATGCTGCCCTGGATTTGGTTTGGTTTGGTTTGGTTTGGTTTGGTTTGGTTTGGTTTGGTTTGCTTTGCTTTGCTTTGCTTTGCTTTGCTTTGCTTTGCTTTGCTTTGCTTTG
>NW_021604576.1:14751573-14773231 GCF_004785775.1 Grammomys surdaster
TGCTTTGCTTTGCTTTGCTTTGCTTTGCTTTGCTTTGCTTTGCTTTGATTGATTTGATTTGACTGTCATGCGTCCTAGGCAAAAAACAGCTTTGGCATTAAGCTAGGATTAACAAAGGACTGCCATCTACTCTGGCCTGGATGGATATAAGAAGAACACTGTCAAAAAGAGTTTTTTAAAGAACCAAAAATGCTGTGGTTACTTCACTCATCACACAGACATAGACAGACAGACATAAAGGTCAATTGTTTTATAAAATGGTCCATCATAGATGGGGATCACTTTCTGTTGCTATCTTGAATCTCCTCTCAAGTGCTCCAAGTTCCTTGTATTTCAAATTGGAACCTCATGTCAGGTGGTGAGGGTTTGAAATAGCCCTGAGTTCAAAAGGCCATCTAATTTTCCTTTACCAGAAAGGTACACATTCCCAGTCTGTTCTTGCTGGTGATTGAATACCCATGCTGTGGGACCTTTGGCCTTTCTTTAGTCTCACATTAAATATATTTAAAGAGCTCTACCCAGCAGAAAAGTTTGCTTCCAGTTCTTCCAAAGGAATCACTTGCCGTTTGAGTGATCGTGATTATTACATGGGTACTCATCAGCTGTTCCTCCCCTTGCTTCCCTGTCTCTAACTTCTCTTGTTCGGCTCATATGTGCAGTTGCATTGTGACTCTGTCTTCAGCTATCTCAATGTTCGTGACTTAGTCACGATCCTTCAGTTTGCAGATTTCAGTTTTCCTCTCTCTGCAGGCTGCAGTTCCTATTTTCCTAACATTATAAACAATTTCAATTTTATCTTTAATTCCCATGATATTAAGCAAATAAGAACTAACACAATAACCATGACAAACCAAAAGCAAAACAAAACAACAACATAGAACAAAATATGAACTTCTGCTCTTGACCTTATTGTTACCTGTTAAACATCTCCTCTCCATCCCTCCTGTTACTTATTCTCCTTGGTCTTGAACCAGTTTTAATTGGCTTGTACCATTTTTACTTCCCAAAGGCTAATTTGATGCCTCTAACACAGAGAATATTTCTATTTTCATGCATCATTTTAGAAATGATCTCATAAAGTTCTGTAATTTTAACTATTTCATATACACCAAGAGCTCCCAAACTCTTATAAAGTCAAAGATATGCAGGCACCAGAATGTCTCCAAATGATCTAATTAGAGAATTTAGCTCATCATCTTGCACCCAAACTCATTCAGTTTTACATTGGCCAACAACCTTACTTTGTGTAGGTCTATGCCCATGTCCACTTCTTCTGCACGGATGTGTAAATATTTATACAATGGAACAGAAAGCAGCCTTGAGTGTCCTTCCTCAGGTACTGTCCACCTTTGTTTTGAGAGCAGTTTCCTCATTGTTTTTAGCTAGTTTTGTTGGCCTTGATCAAGACTTAACTGTCTGGTTGGGTCCACCTCCCCAGTCCTGGGATAGAAAGTGTGTGAAATCAAACCTGACTTTTTTTTTTGAAATATAATTTATTGGGAGCAGACTCATGTTCTTATGTCTGCATGCTTGAGCAGCAAGAAATTTACTGAGCTACCTCTATAGCCCCAACAGCTTTTCTTTGTTTTTAAACAGCAATTTTCTGTCTTGTTTGTCAGAAAATTGAGCCTTAGATGATATATTTTCTCATATTCCCTACATCTACACAGACCTACATATGACATGGCATATTACCATTTCCTAAAAGGATATCTTTTCCAGCAGTCTACTGAGCTTATGCCAAAGGTGCCTTTCCCAATATGTATTGTATTTTATTTCACTTTATGTATATGAGTGGTTTCCCTCCCTGTGTATCTGTGCACCATTTTTATGTCTGGTACTCATGGAGGCCAAAAGAGGCAATGATGCAATGATGCCTTAAGACTGGAATGCCATGGTTGTAAACTGCCATATGGATGTTGGGAATTGAAACAGGATCCTCTGTAAGAGCAGCCGGTGTTCTTAACCACTGTGCCATCATTCCAGCTGCACAAAGACTTGATCTCTTAAAGCTACTCTGTGCTTGCCTCACTGTTCAGTAACTCACTGCCTTCCAGACAGAGTACACGCAGAATACTATTTAAGCTCCAGCTTGCTCCTCAGTGCCTTCTCAACACATTTTTTTTATCCTTAGAGTTCTTCTACCCAGCACACATCCACTTTAAAAAGGAGAGAAAAATACAGGTTAGAAACAACTTCATTTCTGACATCAAAACCCCACAGTATTACAAGGTGCAATGGAAATGAACTCCTGACTGAAAACAGCTGAATTTTACAAATTATTTTGCAAGGTTAAAATTCTTGAATTCAATCAAATTTTCTCAAACTTCAAAATATGTTTTTTATTTGTAAAGTAAGTATATTAATAGTTCTGCAATAGAGTCTCTTTGGGGGATAATCAGATGTGTATAAAGTTCCTGTGAGGATATCTGATGTCATTTAGCAATGTCTAGTTATCTTGCATACAATGGAGACGAGTAAATTCATGCTTGAAACAACTCTGGAATGTCTGGGCCACATTCAGCTCAGTTCTTCCTACATGATCTCAGCCAAGTAGCCTGAAGATTTTTCTTATCTCAACACAGTAGAATATGGATCAAACTCACTTCAGAGAAAAGGTTCAGGAATTAACTGACTGACTAGAAATAAAATGCATAGCAAATAGAAAATAGTGTATACAATTTGGCTATAAGAAATGGCACTTTGCCTTTCAAGTATAGTTTTTTCTATCTTTCCACCATTTTTTACTGGCCTGAAATGTTGTAAATTAGTATAATCTATATAAAGAAGGAAACCTGTAGTATCCTAAAAGGATAGGAAATATTCAACAGCTGCCACTTCCAGTCTTCTTCTAGGTTTTTTTTTCTATTTTTAATTATTAAGCCAAAGAAATAGAGGTGAGTCAATGGTGGAAATGTTAGCTAGAGAAGTGCTGGTGCAAAAGAGAATTTGACTGACTCAAAGGGAGTTTATTTCTCTGTTGTGATCAATTTAGTTAGCCAAGGAGTCTACTCCTTGTGACAGATAAGACAAAATCCTCAGGAGACTCTGAATATTTTCTTTTCAGAATAGAAACATCAAACAAGAGGAAGATTCACAGTGCATTACAAAGAGCATGTGTGTGAGTTGTACACTTACTGGAATTAAGCTTTTCTGACTTAGTCTTCTTCAAACTTTTCTGTTACTGCTCTTTACTGTGCACATGGCTTTGTACTGTAGGGACTTGGTATTTAAAATGGAAGACTTGATGTCTTAAAACTTTTATTCTGATTCGTTACACAGTATGATAAGTCTTTAAAGTTCTAAATAATGCAATTGTTTAAGACATTAATGACACTATTTTCCACTTCCAAGTGTGAATTATTTTCATTTAATTTTTTTCATACAATGTGTTTTTATCATCTTTTTTCCCTCCCTCAATTCCTCCCAGATCTTCTCCACTTTCCAACCAACCTGACTTTATCTTCTTATTCTCTCTCTTTCAACAAAGAAACAAAGACCTAGAAACAAAACCAAGCCCAATTAAAAACTGGAAACACACACCAAAACCCCAGTGTGTATTTTTTAACTCTTGCTCCAGCCCCTTTCAAAGGCCTGTGCTAGGATTAAGAATGTTTCTCAGGCCTGTGGTGAGGTAACTGCAGCGCTGGACTGCTGCTGAGAGAAGACGGGAGCAATGTGTTCTCTCCTAAGTAATAGCCAAAAGCCATCTCTTATTCATACTCACACAGAAATGTTCTTAGGAAGAAAACTCATTTTTGGGTGACAATGGTAATTAGTATTACTTTGAAATTACATTTGTATTCTTTCATATCACAAGTTCCTAATTGCTTAGAGAGACACATGCCCACACATCAGGAAAAAGCTGCTGTGTAATGTTCAATAGAGAAAAGTCCTACAGAGAGAAGTTTAACAGGAATTTGACTGGTTCAGTTTCTGTTAAGCACCCCACTGGTACAGATACTTCAGCCACAGAGCACAGGTTCTTAGGATAATACATACATACATATATATATATATATATAATCTGGGAAGCATTTTGAGTTTGAAAATCAAGTGTAAAACTAACCTTTCAAAGTTATATTCCTTATGGATGAGGGAGGGGCACAGGAGGCTCTAGCTGAGGAGCTATTAGTTACTGACTGCTGAGGGAGGAGATAAATAAATACAGGAGAAGGAAGTGTTCAGAAATAGGGGTCCAGAAGGAGTGAGCGGAGGATAAGAGAGGACAATGGAGTGAATATAATCCAAATTCATATTTATGCATGAAATTGCTAAAGAATAAATATTATTTTTTAAATCACTCTCCACTTACTATCATGGTTGATTTAAAATAAAATGTTTGAAAAAAAATCTGTCAGCTAAGATCTAAACTGATTCTTTTGGAATGTGTTTTATATTGGTTAACGAGTCATTAGAAAATTAAATTTAGTGAAATCAGCTCAGAAGTTGGATGTGTTGGAAGTTGTAGTGTTTTCTATACTAGCACAGTTCTAATTGTCATTCCTGGGAAGACAACGAAGGGAGTGAAGATTTCACTGTTAAATATATTTTATTTTTTGTACAAAAAGCTAGGTTATTTCTCACTCTACATAAGAAAAGTGCTACAGAATTAATAAGTTCTCTGGCACTGGGACTTTTGATTCTTCTTACACTAAAGAGAGGAAAGAAGTATTGTACAATATATACATATATTTATACATATGCATATATTTATACATAAACATATATTTACACATATACATATATTTAAACAATATGTGTGCATGTGTATATATATATATACATATATATATGTGTATATATTACATATATATTGTTAAATTAAAAGACATAGTATGGGGGGAAATTCGCTCTGTAAATCGTTAAGATTTGGCCTTCACTGTCAGTTGTCAGAACAATCCTTCTCTAAGAAGAAGCCAGACATCGAGTCTATCCTTAGCCAAGACTCGTGTAAAACATTAGGGAACAACCAAAACTGACTTTTTCTGTATTCACGGAAGTATGGGATGTTATCTATTCCTTATCAAGTGCTTTTGTGAGCACTGAAATGTAAAAGATTACAACCAAGATGGTTTATGTTAAAGCCACGCCTCTCGTATCCATGCCACACTTGTTTCCTGTTTCAGTCAGCTTGGGCCTGTAACTAGGTTTAGCTGCCAGAGTGTAGAGAAAGTACCACTCTCTATTCTGTCAGCTTTCAATCCTGTGCTCCTGGGAGCTTACAGCTCCATATAAGGACTTTTCTACACTGCAAAAATATCTTTAGGACAGTGACCTAGAGCCTAAATTGGGAGAGTAAGAAATTGACAACGCCATTTAAGCATTCCAGGCAGATCAAATGTCACCTGTCATGCCCCAAATGAGAGTCTTGATAACCTTACTTCCCCAACTGTGACATGGAACTATGTACTATGTTGCTTTCAGTCCTTGATCTTAGATTTGTATCCATTTGGCAACCTATAGCTGAAAAACAGAATTTCATGGAGACAGTAGAGTCAGGATAATGATATGTAGAGTGGATATAACATTTATCCATACATCCTATTTCTGTGGAACTTTTCTGAGATTAGCTGTAGTTTATGAGGACAATGAATAAATAATAAGTTAACACACTTTTAGAAATGCAAAAGAAAGAATAAAGCCCAAACTTTACTTAAAACTCATTTTCTTGTCTTTCATGTAAATTTTTATCAGCTGAACCATGTATTGTTATGATAATTTATGACTACTTTCCAATACAGACTGATTGAAAACAGCTGTTTTGTTTGATGAGGTGTTATGTGACCTGCCCACATATCTATTTGTTACTCTCCTCTACATAGCCATTCACAACACACACACACACACACACACACACACACATACACACACACACACACACTTAACAGCCCTGCCTTGGAGGATAAAGAGAAATGTTTACTCTGGTAACCTGAGGTTTCCTCATTTAAACTCAAATTAAATGAGAAAGGTTACCCGAATTCCTCCCTTCTAGAAGAGAAACAGTATGTTATGAATCAGAGACTGATGAAAAGAAAACTCTAAACTTGCCTGGAGAACTAACTCAAGCTGTGCTGAATTATTTAATTATGGGAAGATTTTCCAACATATATCCTTTCGTAAGGACGGTGATTTAGTCATGTCTAACCTGACAATTAACTCTTTTGTTTTGAGTAGAGAAAGAACTTAAGTAGTTTAAGCCCAGATCTCTTCATGCATCTCACAAAATCTAAAAAGAACAACAGAAGAACAAAAAATACACACACACACACACACACACACACACACACACACACACAAATGCCTTTAGCACAATCAGAAGACAGGAATGACCTTAAAAGGCTTAAAGTAAAAGGAAAAAATGATTTCTAGCAGAGCTAAGGCTTGAGGTCCTGTGGCAATGCTTTGCAGTGAGCAAAGATGCATGGAAAAGGCCAGTGGGAGAGAGAAAGGATGCAAAAGCACCTCCTTAGAAGTGCCCAGTGGGAGACAGATACAGATGCAATAGTATCTCCCAGAAAGTCTATTTCAAAAGTGAAAATGACTGTAGGTGCAAAGATTCCTAGCAAATAAAACTCTACCTGTATGGAGAGATTTGGGAGCTGCTCTTGTTGCACTGACTTTATCTGGTGATCCAGAATATGAAACTATGAGGATAGGCCATCTGAAAGCTTTATAAAGGGAAGAAAGTGTCACTGTCACTTTGAAAATATAGAAGATAATTTGAACTAGAAATCATTAAAATCCCTTGTCCTTAAAGTTTATTTAAAATTTTAAAGCTTTCATTTAAAACAAAACAAACAATATATGTTTCCTGCCATTAGTAACACAATACCTAAAATCAGCTTAGAGGAAGACTACTGATTTAGGTCCATGGTTTCAGAGGGTTTAGTCTAGGTCTTCTTGGGCCTGTTGACTTTGGAGCTGAGGTGAAGTAACTCAGCAAAAAGAAGCAAGGGGCAGAAGAAGGTATCTTATCTCTTTGCCTCATACAACCTCCCTGATTGTGAGGTTAACTGAGAAGCTTAACTTCAGTATGCATAGCCTAGGGCGTCACATGATGGAGCAAGTGCGGTGGGGGCATAAATGCTGGGAATTTATTTTCAACAGTCCTGTCTGCTTTACCTTTGATCCTTAAATGGAAATGTTAGCTCAAGAGACTCAAGTGGGTAAGCAAGTAAAACCAAAATCCTTTCAGATTTCCGAAAGAGCTTCAGACTCGGAGGAAGACAGAGTAGGGGGAGAATGAAGAAGCCAAGTAAACATTAAGGTTGCAAAATTCCTTTAGCTTCCATAATTACTTGGTATAATGGCTTACAGAAACCGAGGCATCTTAAAATAACTCCTTTTAAGTATTTTCCCCCCTATTCCACTTTAATTAAGCTTGTTACTAGTTCCTAAATTCCAAAGTGTTTATTGAACTTTGAAAGGAGGGAAAAAAATCAAGAAGTCCCATCTGGTGAATCAACTCCATGAGATGAGTACCTCACATCAAAACGGATTTTTATATGTATCAGGTTGATGATGTAAATTCAATTAACTTTGGGTTTTAAAAGAATCATACAAGTTCTAACCGATTAGATATTCCTGCAATGTACAGAGCTGATCTTTTGTGGGGACGAATGCAAGGGTCTGCATATTATCTCTACATAAATAAAACACTTTAATTAGAGATCAATCTGTTCCTGTAAAATAACATGATGTCAAAGTAGAGAGAAGGCATGCTGTGTTGTGGTGTGGGCGTTCTGCTAGGGTAGGATCTATACGGGTCCATAGAACATCTGCTGGGTGCCGAGTATATTCCGAGAAGTCAACAAACATTGAGTTCACCTCTTCACACAGCATCTTCAATGGTCCTCAGCTTTGACTGGGTGAAAGGAACAATGCACACTTCTTTCTCAAGTGGAACTAATTTCTCATATCCAGACATGAAATCTCTTTCTTTCCTCTCTATGTGAAGCAACATTTCATAGTCTAAACTCTGGAATACAGGAGAAGAGGCAGAAGCTGGATTTCAGAGCACAGCTTATTGCTCTAAAAAACAGTTGTGAAGAAACACACAAGCTGTTGGCCAACATAAGTGTATGAGCTTAGCAATTTTACTTACTACAAGGAGATTAGAGTCCATACAGACAGGTAGGTGGGGTAGTATGCACTGCTCTCAGAAAGCAGAATTTATTGTTACCAAGAAAAGAAAAAGAAAAAAAAAAGCAACCAACCAACAAACAAAAACACATAAGCAGTGGTCCATACTCTTGGAGGAGAAGCACAGTAAGCATCTGCTCTGCCACTGTGAGAAGTCCCCTTTCTCCTACCTGTTAGGCCTAGCTACCTTATAAGGGCCAGTGTTATTTAAGCAGACTTATCATGAGCTCATGCAATGGCTAGGCTCCTGGTAGCCAGGTGTTTATTGTTGTGGGTACCTACGGAAATCAGGTACTTATGCCTGGTCCTCAAACAAACAGAAGTTTCCAATCTTAACATAAATTCAAATTAAAGCTAAATACAGTGCACTGTTCTTACTAATATATCATTTGTATCTAAAAACAACCAATAGTAATACAATAACTTCTTATTATCCAACATTATATGTGAGCCAAAGACTTTTATTTTCTGGAAGATATAGAAACCAGATACAAAGTAATTCATATCAGAAAAAAGGGCGTTGCCTGTAAGTTTCTAAGATCCAGAGGAAATGGTCCCAGGGATGCTTTCCTAGACCTACACTGAAAATATTGAAAAAAAGTCTGTTTTACATTAGATATTATCTCTTTAACCACTCTATTATGTTGTGACCTAAAATGATGCAGAAGCCTTTGTTACCAAATCCTTTGAGCAATTGCAAAATATTTATGACATAAGATTATGGTAACAACAGTCAAAAAGGAGTTTACATTTTGAATTAATGTAAGCATTAAATCAAAGAAGGTTTACAAAATTGAAGAAGGATATAAACTATATTCCTGCCGTCCATCTACCAAAATCCCTGGTCAGGAAGCCAAATCATTCACATTTCCAGAAATCTTTTTTTTTTATTGGATATTTTATTTTCATTTCAGATGTTATCCCCTTAGCCCATTTCCCCTCCCCCCTTGCCCAGGAATCCCCTATCCCATCCCCCTTCCTCCTGCTTCTATGAGGATGTGCCCCCACCTACACCCCACTCCCACCTCCCGACCCTCAAATTTCCCCACACAGGTGTCTAGCCTTCATGGGACCAAGGATCTCCTCTCCCACCTATGCCTGATAGGGCTGTCCTCCCTTACATATACAGCTAGAGCCATGGGTCTCTCCCTAAGTGCTCCCAAGCTGGTGGTTTAGACCCTGATATTGGTATTGTTGCTCTCCTCATGGGGCCCACAAACCCTTTCAGCTCCTTCAGTCTTCACTCTAACTCCTCCATTGGGAATCTGTTGATCAGTTCAATGGTTAGCTGTGAGTATCTGCCTCTGAATATGTCAAGCTCTGGCAGACCTCTAAGGACACAGCAATATCAGACTCCTGTCAGCATGTACTTCCTGACATCCACATCAGTGTCTACCTTTGGTGACTGAACATGGGGAGGATACCCAGGTGAAATGGTCTCCAGATGGCTCCTCCTTCAGTTTCTGTCCTACACTTTGTCTTCATATTTGCTCCCTTGAGTATTTTGTTAATCCTTCTAAGAAGGACCGAAGCACCCACACTTGGTCTTCATTCTTCATGAACTTCATGTGGTCTGTGAGTTGAATCTTGGGTATTTCAAGCTTCTGGGCTAATATCCAATAATCAGTGAGTGAATACCATGTGTGTTCTTTTGTGATTGGGTTACCTCACTCAGGATGATATTTTCTAGATCCATCCATTTACCTAAGAATTTCTCTAATTCATTGTTTTTAATAGCTGAGTAATACTCCATTGTGTAAATGTACCACACCTTTTGTATCTATTCCTCTATTGAAGGATATCTGGGTTCTTTCCAGCTTCTGGCTACTATAAATAAGGCTGCTATGAACATAGTGGAGCATGTGTCTTTGTTATATGTTGGAGCATCTTCTGGGTATATGCCCAGGAGTGGTATAGCTGGGTCCTCAGGTAATGCTTTGTCCAATTATCTGAGTACACGCTAGCCTGATTTCCAAAGTGGTTGCACCATCTTCCAATCCCACCAACAATGGAGGAGTGTTCTTCTTTCTCCACATCCTTGACAGCATCTGCTATCACCTGAGTTTTTGATCTTAGCCATTCTGACTGTTGTGAGGTGGAATCTGAGGGTTGTTTGGATTTGCATTTCCCTGATGACTAAGGATACTGAACATTTCCTTATGTGCTTCTCTGCCATTCGAGTTTTCTCAGTTCAGAATTCTTTGTTTAGTTCTATACCCCATTTTTTAATAGGGTTATTTCATTGACTGGAGTCTAATTTCTTTAGTTCTTTTGGTTGTGGTGGCACAGGCCAGTAGGATTTGCTGAAGGAGGCAGAGGCAGGAGGATCACAAGTTCGAGGCCAATCTCGGCTACACATTTCCAGAAATCTTAAGTATAGACACAACATTTCTGTGTGTTTGTGTGTGTGTGTGTGACACACACATACAAACACACACACACACACACACACACACACACTTGTATATATATAATCACACTCCATTAATCCACATGAAGCACGCAGTAGGTGTTCTTAAGGACTTGCTAATTTTGTCAGGTATTAATCCATTGCTATGTTATTACATTGTAAAGACCTTTCATGATGCAGTTCATCATTCCTTCATTGCTGGACATAGAGAATAGTTTCTTAATCTTTTCATTTTCAACCCAATACTTCAAGAAATTATCTTCAACCAACATATCTTTACAAATGTATAATAAGTAATTTTAGCTTAATTTTCTAAATGGAACATTTAGAGCAATCTAGTGCAGTAGAAGCCTTTTTAAAAAGCGTTTTTAATTGGCAAAGTAACAGGTTTGCTTCTGCTATTTTCATTGATACTTAGTTTTGGTTAATCCTCCCTCCTGTCTGCCTTTTCATCTGTTTCCTTTGTCCCTTTTCTCCATATATTCTTCTGCCTCATTAATTCTTTTTCTCCTTTCATATCACATATGTTCTGTTACTTTGCTCATTCACTTTATTAAAGCTTCTTTGCGCTCTCTCCTGAGTCCCTTTCTATTTTTGGCCTCTCAAGAAAGTCACAAGCATAAACATTAGAAGCTAGGATCTGCATTTGAAAGAGAACATTGATGTTTGTATTTCTGAGTGGGTTACCTCCCTTAACATAATTTCCAGTTCCATGTATTGTTCTGCAATTTTATAATTCATTTTTCTTTATGGGCGAATATAGTTTATTTCTGCATATGAATCACATTTTGACTGTCACTCATTTGTTGATGGATGTTTTGATGGCTAATTTGGTTTTCAACTTGATCCACTGAAGTAATGCCTCTATCAAATAGATCTAAGTGTATCTGGAATTTTCTTGACCGTTCATTGATGAGAAGAGCCTAGACCTCTGTGGACAAGACCGTTTCTGGGCAGATGGTCCAGAACAGTACGAAAAATGGTAGTGGAACATGAGCCAGAGAGCAAGTGGTATAAACGCATAAGGTAATTACATTTCCTCAAATTGCAATCCTTCCTACTGAGCTCAGTTATTAATACTTTGTCTGTACTGCTGCTGGAACCAATTTTACTCTCAGTTCCAAACAAAAGCATAGAATCTTTTTTACAGTATTATTAACATAGTTTTCAATAAGTATTTTTGTGTAAACCAGAGATATGTAAAATAATTTTTCAGTATTTCATGTCTAGCTATTTCAATTTAATCAAAATTGTATTTTTAAATATAAATTTTGCTTACTTAAGATTAAGTTCTATATAAACAACTCATAATCTTTACTTTTTTGTATTATTTTTGTTGTGTTCTATTATATAGAATAATCTGTCTTGGTCTGAGATTATATTACAAGTATGTTCTTAATTTTCTCATTTGTCTTTTACTTGGACTTTGTTGAACCTTCAGTGTAGTTGTTTTTAGCCAGCCTTTGCATGTGGTTTCAGGGTTTTGTCACACTTAAAAAGACTGTCTCAAAGTTCTCAAAATTTAAACTTGTATTTTTGTTTGTTTGTTTGTTTGTTTAATCTTAACTGTTGTTGCTTCACCTATTTTATACTTTTATCCTTTTTCATCCAGTTAAATGTATTTTGATGTAGGGTAAAAGTATGAATATTCTGAGTTATTGTTCAGCTCTAATGACACCATCTATCAGTATTCCTTACCCTGCTGTGTTTACTACACACAGTCCCCTCACGGACTTAGCCAAGCTTTGATTTACTTCTCTAGTATATGATAATCTGGCAGCAAAAAATATACTAGACAAAGAGAACTGTTAAGATGCTATGATACAGGGGAGATGATAAGATACTGTGAGGCCTTGAAAAAGGAGAGCATCATTAGCAAATGATGTTGGTCAAACAGGATGACTGCACACTAAAGATTCCAGAATATACGAACACTTATCCCACTGCACAAACTCAAGTCCACATAGAACAACATTAACACAGATACACTGACAGAAGAGAAAGTGGGAAGAGTAGCTTTGAACTTTTTGGCACAGGGAAAGACTTCTTGCTTGTTTATTTATTGATTGGTTGGGTTCATTGATTGATCGATCATTTTTCCTCTGGAAAATAAGATTTTTTTCACGTAATATATCCTGATTCGGAGGTCCCTGCCCTCTGCTCCTCCCAGTTCTCCCCTACATTCCTTCCCATTCACATCTACTTTCTTTGTTATTCTCCAGACAACAAACAGAAGGATAACTGTAGTAGAAGTAAAAGTAGTAATCATAGTAGTAGGAGTAGCAGTAGCAGTAGCAGTAGTAGTAATACAATATAATAAAATAAATCAGAAACTAACCCATTAAAATTGGCCATTACAAACACACAGAAGAAAAATAGCCCAAAAGAGGACACAAGAAACAGACCACTTATTTCCACACTCAGGAATACTAAAAAGCAGTAAACTTAAAGCCCTAATAATGACACAAAGAACCTGGTACAGACCAGTTCAGCCCCTGTGCATGCTGCCTCAGTCTTTGTGAATTCATATGTGCTTTGATCATGTTAATTTAGATGCCTTGTTTTCTTGGTGTTTTACATCCCCTCTAGCTCCTACATTCTTTCTGCCTCACTTCAGTGGAGCTCCCTAAGGGGAGGGATTTTATGGAGACATCCAATTTAGGGCTGAGAATGCCAAGGTCTCTCACTCTCTGTAAAATGTCTACCTGTAAGTCTCTGTATTTGTTCCCATCTACTGCAGGAGGAAGCTTCCCTAATGATGTTCTAAGAAGCGACTGATCTGAGTATAGGAGAATATCATCAGGAGTTATTTTGTTGTTACCTTTTTGGGTTTTGTTAATGTAGTGTGTTTGCTTGTTAGAATAGTAGTATTTGATTTTTCCCTGTGTCCCTGGCTCTTGGTCACCTAAACACTGCCAGGTATGGGTTTCATGGAGTAGGCCTTAACTCAGGTCAGGTATTAGTTGGTCATTCTCCCACAAGCTTTGTGTCACCATTGCACTAGCAGATCTTGCAGACAGGGCACCATTATCAATTCAAGGTTTTGTGGCTGGCTTGGTGTTTAGGTCCTCTTTTGGTATTATGTAGAGTAACTTCCCTTATCAAAGATGCTAGAAGAATTTAAATCTAGCAGCATGGCTGCTCTGCCAAAGGATCACATTAAAAGACCCTCTAGGCGTATATGATATGGCCAGAATGCAGACATATTCTGGACTATGGTATGATATGGCTGGAATATAGACATGGTCCTTATTACCCTCCTTTAATTACTGACAATGAAGGAAAAGTTAATTTGTAGAAGGAAGCAGCCATGTTTGAAAGTGACATCTAATTGAGGGACAAAGTGATGCATCAGAGAAAGATTTTACAGAATGAGTCAGAGATAGAACATACTGACCTCTAATGAGAAGAGCATAGGAAACAGTGGTAACTTAGGAGACCAGCAGAGAGAGAGAGAGAGAGAGAGAGAGAGAGAGAGAGAGAGAGAGAGAGAGAGAGAGGAAGAGAGGAAGAGAGGAAGAGAGGAAGAAAGAGAGGTGGCAGTTTTACAGGGTCAGTTTTACAGAGATGCTACCAGGTGGGTGTCCACTTCTCAGGGGGGTGTCCACTTCTTTCTTGTGGTAATCAGGCCTGTTGAGCCCTGAGATGGACTGGAGGGATGGAAGCATAGCTGGACACTCATTGGTGAAGTACAGGGTCTTGGTCAGAAATAAGTGTGAAGGCAATGAACACACCTGGGAACAGCTTCAGAGAACAGGTTCATTTATTGAGGGAGAGGGGTGAGAAAGGTGTATCTGTGATCTTGGGGAGATGACCATGCTTTTCTGGGCAAGGTTTGTATAGCTATATATTACTGGCCAGGGTAGGAGCTCTGCTTCCTCTACATGCTCAGGGGCTGTAGGGTCCCGTTGGGGAGGTCAAACAAGGAGTAAAGCCTGATAACAGTCAGGGTAACAAATTCTTACTAGGGTTGATGGTGAGAAAGCAGGTTTTATGGAGTCAGGTTAAAGTGAGAAGATATCCACCTCCTGTTCTCCTCATGTTTGAGGTATCTGGAATTGAAGATCTTTCAACCCTTCCTCTGTAACCCTGGGCTACTAGATCCTACAACTGAGACAATGTTACCTGTCTTGCAGGTGAAAACAGAGTGAGCCAGAAAATGAGAAGGAGTTAGAAGATTTGAACAGATTTTCAGTATTAGTTTGAAGCCAAGCAGAACAATAATCAAGAGAAGTCAGTTTGAATCAGTCAGCTTGGAGAGGATTTTGGTCCAGAACTTCTGAGTTGAATCAGCTAGCCAGAGTTCAGGAAGAGCTAAAATGGGTGAGTTTATTCAGCAGTAAACTTCCAAGATGGCAGTTACCTCTGGTGAGTAAAAGGTACTTTTACAGCTAGAATGTAGAGGTGATAATAGTGTCCTGTTTAAAATGTCTTTTGCTGTGTCAATGAGTTCAAGGCTATTTTTCTACTTTCTCTTCTAGTCCACATTTTTCTTCTCTTAGTTCCTGTGCTAACAGTAAATGCCAGTCAGTTGATGGAGGTTTAAGTATTTTAGTGTTTGTTTTCATATCACAAAATTGTACCAGTTCCTCATTAAACATTATACAATCAACTAATGCCAATTATAAATCAAATAAACAAAAATATAGTATTATAAGAAGCTGAACTGTTTTCATCTGTGTGTGCGTAAGAGTCCTTCAGAAATCTGCTATAGAGTTCTAGACTCTCTGTTTTCCTCTTCTTTGAAGATAAATCTGACCAGCTTCCCAACAAGGCACATCTACAGAGACTGCAATAAAAGGTTTAAATGGAGTTACGCAGTGAGTTCTTAGTACTGATGTAAATGGCTTGTGTTTGATTGTAAGTAGACTACTCTTGTGATTTTTACCTCACAACAGATAACAAAATAGTACTTTAGCATCTGCAGAAGCACCAGCAATGTTAGGAAATGTGAATGAATTTCTTGATGCCCATTTTAGTTTGGATACCATTTGGATAGTGAAATGTGGAATAAGTGAGGACTTCTCAGAGCTTCAAACTTTGCTATATCATTATTAAAGATAGACTTTAAATATCACTGGATGGAGATTATTTAACAAAGAAACATGATGAACTCAGAACACATTCTGATCATGTTTTGCAATAGTGGAGATATCATCATCTAGTATAGACACTTGATATTTGGCATGTGAATGTTTCACCGAAGCCTTAGGACTTAGTTGTAGACAAAGAATAGCTCCCTGCCCTTCATGTGTACAGATCATTGCAAAGTGAAGAGGTATGCCAACAAAGCTGACATGTTGAGTGATCAAAAGACATAACAAAATGAGTAGTATGAAACTTTTCTAGGGAAAGATCCCAGTGAATGGTTATTTCAACTTCTGGTTCACTAACCCTGTACAATTAGCCACATCAATGCAAGAGAGAAAGGCAGCTGTGAAACATTTACAACTTTTTCTTTTAAAAAGATTAAGGATATTTCAGAAAATATGAATGAATTATTGGTGTGTGTGGTATGGTTAGATGCCCCACTTAATCTCAAGTGTTCTATCCTGTTTTGCATGTGCAGTTGCTTCTCTGGCACACAATAGTCATTATGATTCCTGTTGACTAAGACATGATATATTATTATTGTTACTTCAAAGAGTAGCTATGAAACTTCTGTCATATCTCACGACTTTCTTGTTTATTTTTCACTTTTACATGTATTTTGAGGCATTTTCAGCTTTACCAGAATACACAAATTATGAAATAAAAACAATTTTGTGTGACATTTGATATAATATTAGAAACAAACTTGATATAAGGAATCCTTTGAATGATGTTTGCTCACAAGTCTAAAGATGGATGTTGCTACTGTTAGTAAGCATTCAGATAAGCTTGACCTTAATTGATTAATATATGAATCTACAACTATTTATTTGACACTGTGACTTGTATAGTACAAGATATTACATTTTTTTTTTGTCATCTGGTCAAAGACTGTCACAAAGTCCCTGAGGTAATTAGTAGTGTATTTACCAGCCATTCATTACTTTCCTCCTCAATACCCCCCATTTCTTATCTCTACCATGTTTAGTTATATCATTAATAATCAACAAATATTTGATGATAGAAAATGTTTGAGACATGGTGAAGTGACTAAATTAGATGTTCTGATTTTGTTCATTATTCTTGTTGAAAGCTTAAAGATTTAAAAGGAGGTAGTTTATAATTAAGGATTAAATTCATAAGGTGATATGAAAACTTATAAATGAGATTGAACATCACACATTAAAAGCATTACTGAAAGTTTCACGGAACCAAAGGAATTTGGACAAGTATTCAAAGAAGGGTAGGATTTGGGCAGGAAGAAAAGGATTGAGAGCATATTTCAGATGGATCCAACTACCCAATTAAAAAAGAGTTGAAAAACAGTCCATGTATGCATAGGGACCCAAGTCAATACCTTGTCTGAATAGGAGGCATCTCACAGTAGCATTGTGATTTTTCTAATATACTCATTAATTGGAAGTTTACGGGGAACAAGGTAGTGTATGAAATTTTTCTGAGAGATAGATCTTGATAAATGTTTAAGAAACAATGGGGATTCTTGATATCAAAGAATGAAATACTCATGTTTAAAATTCTCCAAAAAAGTAAAAGTAATATTCTGGCAGATGAGTCATAGGTTAAATAAGAGAAATCAGGTAGTGTTGGAAGAAAAACATGTGACCCAAATATATAGGGTAGGAAAATATTCTAAAATTCATTGGCCTCCAAATATATCCTTCAACGTGATTATATGAAAAATTGTGAGATATTTATCAATGAACACTTTGTAACCTTGTATTCATTTCTTAAAACATCTTCTGAAAGACAATCATAGAAGAGTTTGGGATTGCTCATAGTTGAGTCCCTGGATGCATTTGTGGTTGTTTTCAAGCATCTACTTGGTTCAGTTTTCCTTCTCAGTCAATGCCTGAGTTTGTTTGATGACATGCTGCCTGATAAAAGAAAACACTTTGGGATCAGGACTGTCCCTGCAATGGTAATGCCATCTGTTGAGTTACTTCTTCTAAACACAGAACTTCAAATCTATATTTGTGACACTATAGAGTGTGAAAGAGGTGACATGCAAGACAAGAGCCTTTCTTCTTTAGAGAACACTTAAGTGTATATATAGGTGCTGTCAAGTCTGTCTAAAACACTCTACTCTGAACTTTTCTCACTGTGTTTATTCTTATATTTAAACTCTTCTGTCTCTCCTCTATATTAGTTGTTGCCTTCTAACTAAACCCTTGTTCCTTTGTGCTATAGTTAAGGAGTTAGGAAAATAGAGAAGGCTCTTTTCTGGAACTATGGAATGTATCAAGAAAAGGAAAAGGTTCTGGTTGTGACAGACATTCTTGAGGGAAAGCAAAGAAGTCTCACATAGCTAAAGAGCAAATGCCTGGAGAAAAGATAAACCAAAAGTGGGTTTGAAAGGCAAGAGGAATACTGTCTATACAAAAGCTAAGCACAATGATTGGGCTGTAGGCAGGTATAAAAAAAACAAACAAAAGATATTTGATTGGCTAGAGGGGTAAGAAAGGCTGGCATTTTCCATATAAGTGCAGAATGCAATAGGACCTGATAATTATGATCAGAGCGAGCAGTGGTAAGAGTCCACAGGCCTTTGTGGTCCCTTTTTTAAAGGCCACCCATTCTATAGGAAGTGAATGATGCCAGCAACAGAGAAGACCAAATCAAGAAGGTTATTGGAAGGATGCAGTAAGTTGTCTACTATTGTATGTTTGTAACTGAGTCAATGAGTACATCTTAAATGAACTCAAGTAGAAAATGAAATAAAAACTACCCAGAATGCAGTTGTACAGAGAAGTTACCAAGACCACTGTCTCCATGCAGAGTGACATATTGTAATACAATTCAACATTTACATACTAACTTAACAAAGTCAAAGGAAAAGCATATTTGAAGCCTAGCCATTGTTGGCAGAAAATTTCAACATCGATTCAGTCAATGTTGGGCACCCTCTCAGATATACACACTTCATATTGTATGGCATTTGCTGGATAGCGCAAAAGTCTTTGTAAGATAAATTGCACTCCACTAGATGCAATATAATGTTAATTATTTTACCTACAGAGATAGTTATTTTTCTCCTTTGATATTGCTATTGACTGAAAAGTATTCTTTGGTGTAAAAAGGAGTGAGAGTGAATTTGAAGATTGATGAACTGTGGTCGTGGTGTTTTTAACTCCAAGTACTATAAAGCAAGACCAATTTACAGAACAGGATAGGGCTCGCTTGGCTTATCAATAGAGAGAGGATACCTTTTCACAATGGAGACTTGCAATCAATGCACATCGGTTCAGTATGTCTGCAGTAGTCTAGTGAGAATTTCTATATCTAGTCAAACATACCAATAGATAATCAAACTTAGGCATATATCTACTTAGAATTTGAAACAGATACCAAATACGGAAATTTATACATATATCCTTGATACATTTAGACACATGCATTTTTGTCTCATAATATTTACTATATACATTGTCCTTCGAGCAATGTTTTATTCCTTATTTACTGGAAATTAAAATTTATCAAGGTGCTCTGTGATTATTTTCTTTTTTCTTTTTTCCTCCCTTTCTGGCTGGGAGGAAGTTCTGCCCAATTCTTTCCTCAGCTCGGCCATAAGCTGATCAGCTTCTTTATCGAGAAATCAGGGAATAATTGGGGAGCAATGTTTACCCAACATTGAGACAGAAGATTTTCAGAATAAGGATTGAAACCAGATATGGGGGTCACAGAACTTAGCATTTGAATATTAGGAGGATAATCTTTACACAGTTCTCAATAACATTATGCCTATACCTAAGACTCACTGGCTAGCCAGCTTAGCCTACTTGATAATGAGAGGCCCCATATAAATTATTTTCTTGCATCTCCAATTCATGTTCTGATTATCAGTTCCTTGGGTTCAGAATAACTTGGCTTGCAAATTGAAGAGAGATCAAATTCTTAGGTGAGGCTCACATTACTAATCTCTGCATGTTGATACATTCAATTATAATGTATTTATTTGTATAATGTAATTGTATCAGAAAATAAACAGCAATAAGTATTCTAGAACTTTCAAATACATATTGATCTACCCAGTTTACCATACTTTCCATGGTAACTATCCTGGATCAAGTCATACAATTTCTCATTTTGAGCTATTTTAAATTCTTTAAAATATGTAATGTATTTAAGTAGTCCTTCAACAGATTTTTACCAGTCCCTGCTAAGTGCCTGGTAGCATTTTCTACTGTGAAATTCCAGGGAAAAATAAAATAAAAGCGGGCTCGTTCAATCATGGAAAACTCTTTTTAAGTGACTGCCATGAGGAAGCATATTGGTAAACTATATGCTATATGAAACAGTTGAAAAGTACAGCAAAAACAACAAGAATATACCTTGTGGTCCATGCATTACAAATAGAGATATGTGATGCTGTTTCAGAGATTTCTTAAGGGTTTTCTATTACTATGATAATGATATAATTAGCAAGAGAAAATCAGAAAGGAAAGGGCTATTTGTCTTACATATCCTGAACACATGCCATCATTAATAAGGGAAGCCAAAGGAGAAACCAGAAGACAGGAACTGAAGCAGAGGTCATGGAGGACACTGTTTACTGGCTTCCTCTCCATGGCTAACTCAGTCTCTTTCTTATACATCCCAGAACACCTGCCCAGCTAAGCTGGACACTTCAGTCCAGTGATTAGTCAAGACAATGCCCCATAAACTTACCTAGAGGCCAATCTGATAGAGAAAGTTGAGGTTCTCTGTTTCCAGACATGTCTAGGTTTGTGTAAAGTTGAAGAAACCAACCAGCACATCTGAACAAAGACCTGAATGCATGGAGAGGCACAGACACTTGGTTCACTGAGAGGAAAACATTTCAGGTTATAGAAACAGTACGATCACACACTTATTAAGGAAAATTCTGGCAAAATGGAATTTGGAGACATGTAGAAAATGTGGAAAAGAGAAAGTGGAAGAGTATTTTTTCAATTGTTGCTGGGAAGTCAGGCTTCAAGTAAAGCAGAAACCATTGTGGGTGTTGAATAGAGTTTTGATCTTGTCTGGTTCACATCATTTTACTGGCCCAGATTGTTTTGTTTGGACCAATCCTGATGAAGTATCTGAAGACTACTATAGGAATTAAGGTGGGGAAATGATACCTTAGCTAGGGAGGCGGTACTACTGTCAATGAGAAGAATATTGCTGAATACATTTTAAAGAAGCAACCAAATTGTTTTCAGGAAGATAGACAGAGATTGAGCAAAACAGAGCTATCATGGGTGACTTGGAGTGATTTTTCTGGATTTTCAAGTACAGATATCTGACTTGATAAAACAAGACTGAAAGGAGAGTGGAGAGTTTGAAGAAAATCGTTGGAGTTTGGTTTGTGATATGTTAATTTTTTTCTCTCAAGTGAAAGGGTGGAGCATGGCAAACAAAACAGGGCTGAGCTCTAGATGCTACCATGAATTGTCTTTAGAGAGATGGCATTTTAAGCCTATATACTAACTAGGATAAGGGTGTGGTGTGAGCAGAAAGGACTATGGGGTCAGTGAGATGTTGTGCTCCTCTAACGCCAGAGCCTTGAGAGAAACCAGCAATACTGCTACAGGAAGAAACAACACATTTCATACTGAAAAATACCATCGTGGAACAGAATGGATAACTACCTCCCACACAGCTGTGGAGCCATTACAGGAACATCCAGAACATGGTGTGAGATCTGACCATGTGGGTGTAGACCCTGGTATTACACTGCAGCTACAATCTAGGGCTTGTACATTTTTATAACCCTATATTTTTTGCTTGCTTCTCTTTAATTAATATTTTATACAATATAGTTTTGTCATATTATTTCTTCTTTTAATCTTTTCCCTGATCCTCCTTACCTTCCTATTTATCCAAACTTTTTCTCTGTCTCTAAACACACACACACATACACACACACACACACACACACACACACACCAAAATTCTAATCAAAATGAAAATCAAGAAGACAAAAAAACCAAACCAAACCAAACCAAACCAAACCAAACCAAACCAAACCAA
>NW_021604576.1:14773241-14783112 GCF_004785775.1 Grammomys surdaster
AAACCAAACCAAACCAAACCAAACCAAACCAAACCAAACCAAACCAAACCAAACCAAACCAAAACAAGAAAACAAGAAGCATACAGAAAACATGGATTCCATATAAGCTGGTCAAATATTCAAACAGGTCTTGAGAGAATATGCAGGGTGGGAAATTTTGGAGCACTTAGCCCTAAATGGGATATCTTCCTCAAACCTTTCCCCTCAAAGCACAACATTTTATATGGAGGAGGAGGGAGAAAGGCTGTAAGTTCCATAGTTGGTAGGTGACTCCAAGGAAGCAGTGTCTTCTAGACACAGAAGTCCTGGAGCACATATGATCTCACAGAGACTGGGACAACAGGTCCAAGCCCTGCACAAATTCTAACTGGACAAAATCCTGGAATAGTTTGTCCATGTTAAGGTCAGTTAAAATTTGTTGGCGTTGTAGCAGGTTTGGGAGGTAGATGCTTTGCAAAGTGACGAAGTGATTAAGTGGAGAGTTGGTTCTTGGAGAATGAGGTCAGGTTTTGAGGCAGAGAGATTTCTGCCAGGGCAGAAATTGCTTTCTTTCCAGGAGAGTGGGTTGCTATGAAAGAGAGCTGCCTGTGTGTTTTGTCTGTTTTACATACACCTGCTCGCTGTCTGTCACTTTCCCATGTACTGTTGCCAGGTAAGTCTGTCTACCACCTCATTATGCAACATGAGGCTCTTGCCAGACTCAGCACCAAATCTCTGACTTCCAGCTTAAAACACAGTGAGCTGAAAGCATGCAATTCCTTCATATATCACCCACCTTCTGCTGTTCCTTTGCATAACAGAAAACAACAACCAGAAAAACAGATTCTGGGTAATGCTGGGGCTGATATGTATATATATGAATGAAGAATTGAAGAAAGAAAGGAACACAACGACAGTGAGAAATCTTGTTAAAAAAGAATGGAAAAACCCATCATTTTAGTAACTGGAGGAGAATTTTGGTCAAGGGTGTGGAGATTTTCCTTTTCCATGGAAGTGATTTATAACCCATTTTCTGTCCTCTATTCACAATGCAGAAGGCATGTCTTACTGAGGCTCATTAGTGCTGACACAGTGGTCTTGTATCAATACCACAGGAATAACTTTGGCTGCAGTGAACCAATTTTGTCCATTGTAGGGGGTTCCCCTGTCCTTATACAAATAATTTATGTTATGGTATTTCACATTTTAAGATTTTTTTAAAGTTCGTATATTTTAAACAACCAAAATAATTTCAGTTGAACTTGGCTAAAACTTTTCTGAGGCTTTTATCTGCACCATAGGTTAAAATCTCTGAGCTCCAGGCTATCTCAAGATGATCCGTTGGCATTGTGGGTTGGATCATTGGATTTGGGAAGCACGACCATGTGCCTTTGCTGCTCACCTAGAGAATAACACCTCAGTTCACATTGGCTATGTGCCCAAGACTCGTGGTGGCAAGCCACTTCTGAACAAACAGCAAGAGCAACAACAGGCTAAATTTAGACTTGCCTCAATAGAGAGGGAGTTGGAATCAGGCCTAGCAGTGGTGGGATCCTGGCTGAGTCGGGACTCACCTCTGCCAAGCTACGATTTCCCTCAGAACGTTAATAGCTGAGCCAAGGACTCAACAGATGGAGAGTGGCCAGTGAAAGGATGGAAGAGGAAAACACGGAGGGAGAGGCTTGGAGCAAGAGATAAATGCTAGCATGTCCTTAGGGTCGTTAAGAACTAGTGGTGTATTTTTATCTTAGCCTGGAATCTTTATATGTGAAAACTTTCCCTTGATTAGTTTATCTGTTCATCAGTTTCAGGGGTGCGGTACCTGGTTGTCATCCTTCCTCCTCCTTACCAAGCTGACTTAGTTCCCGTGTCTGGAAAGAATTCTGAGTGAGACTGTACTGATTGCCTCTGTGTGAGTATGGCATCGGCAGAGGCCACAGCCACAAATGCAGTATTTTAAAACCAGTATGTATCTTTTATTCATTTTATCAGGCCTGTACTTAAAGTAAAATAAAAAAATATTTAGTTTTGTGTGTGTGTTTTCACAGTTTTTAAATGGAAAACAGTTAAGGAAGTTCACTGAGTCGCTTAAGTAAGCCCTCTCCCTTGGAAACTGGCTTTTTCAGTAGATTTCTCTTATCTAACAGACTTAACTAATAACCAGATAATACTTAATGCTCCCCAACTCTAAACAAACAAAATGGCTATGCTTTTGTGTGGGTTTTATGGGACTGAGCAGATGTCTGGAGCAGCTGACAAGACACAAAGCACAGCACAGCAAATAACACCACCAGAGCACACTGCTCAGAAAGGTCTCCTCTCCCTTTGCTCCGCCAGCAAGTTCAGGGAGTTAACAATCAAAACCTCCTCATGTATTTAAACTTTGTGCAGTGGGTCATATAAACATTCTTTGAGTTAAATGGTGTAATAGATCTAAAAAATCTCTTACCCGCTTTCTTTTCTGTCTCAGATTTATCACGCTGTGATATAAATACCCACAGTATTTTACAAGACAATGAACTTGGCTTTTTCTAAGGCCAGTAACTTTTGCTGATTAGTGGAAACCTAGAGAGCCGTAAAATAGCTGTTTTGACACAATCTTGAAGCTTTGAGAAGTGCATCCCTAGAATATAGTTTGAATTACAGTGTGATCATATTTCTTTCTTTTTAAATTCACTTTACATTTCTAAAACAAAAAATGAATATACATAAATAACCTTATAAATGGCAAACTATGCCAAAATCATGCATGCAAGAAAAGTGCTAATCCGCAACAGATAGCCTGTCTAGAATACATACAAAATTCAGTTTTCATCTGTTTGTTTATTTCTCTTTTTTCTAGCCTTCTGGGAGATGGGCCAGTTGGATGGAAGTTGGAAATGAGGGCTTGAAAGTTTTAGTAATTTCTTCATTCTTGCCTTAATACAGAATGACACTGTTGGTCGCATAGCTATTTGTTGGGCTGTTGAAAAAAATTAGTTTTAGGTCTCTGGAGAATATCATGGTTTCTAGGGAATTTTCCTCTTCCTTGTCTTCTAGTATTTTCAATCTAGACTGTGAGATGTCACCACAGCTCTGTCAACTCTACCATGACAAATAAAAACATTTTCACAATAGAAATGCTATTTTGTGAGTCAGGAGAGAAGGAATCATATTCATGATTTCCTCTCCTCTTGTGGGCTATTACTGACCAGATTCTTCTTAAAGGAGAGGGAACCTGGAAGATGAAGACATGGAATGCTCTGCTGGAAACCAAAGGCATTCCTCTTTCCATTCCCCCCTGAAAGGCCTGAAAAGAAAGTCTCTAGTCATTTTGGCTCAACAAAGCTTGAACAATGGGCGGTGTGTGCAAAGCCTCTTTCCCACTAGACCTATGGTGTTAGGCTATGAGTCTATTCACAGAAGATAATGCGTGGCCTCCCAGCTTAGACCAGAGCCCTCTCTATCTCTAGGCTCTTCTCATTTTCTTTCTGGCATTTTAATCCTTAGCATTACCCAAGAATTAAACTAAGAAGAAAATGTTGGTGTCTCCAAGCCACAGGATGCTGTTCTTTCACTCCATGACTTATCTTCATTTGGAATCCTAGGAAGGGCCCTGAGAGGCTGTCACCCTCCTCCGGAGCCCTGTTTATTCTGTCAGACGCTATCTGAAAGGTTTTACTCTTAATTTGTACTCATCTGGTAATAACTCTCTTTTAGGGAGAAAACAAATTATGTTTTATTTTTTAACTAAAAATGCTATTTTGTCCAACAAAGGATAAGATGACATTCCAAAGAATTCGTTTATACTTAATTTTAGGGATTTTTTTGCTTAGTGACTACCGAATTTACTGAAAGACGTGAATGCAAAGCATTTGACAGACTGGAAAGAACATGAGATGAAATTCACCACATTTGGGGTCAAAGTTTAAATCACTGTTGAATTGATAAACTATCTAATACATAGACAAGAATTTCTATGATTGAATTTCAAAGATAAGCAATCTATTGGCTAACAGAAAACAATCTTTCCTGCTACAGTTGACAATACTGTGGCTGAGAATAGAAATGCAGACTTCAGAGGATTTATTACTCATCTAACTTTGACTTTATCATTTTGGACTATTAATACAATAATGCCCTAATTGTTCAAGGATATTGAAGAATCTGTGGGTTGTGTGCTGGCTAGTTTTTGTCAACTTCACACAGCTGGAATCTCAAAGGAAGGGATCTCAATTAAAAAATGCCTCCATAAGATCAGGCTGTAAGCAGAGAAGGCTGTAGGGACTTTTTAAAATTAGTGATTGATGGCTCCCCACCCTCTCTTGGCTGGTGGTCCTGGGTTCTATTGGAAGCAACCTGAGCAAGCCATGAGGAGCAAGCCAGTAAGCAGTACTCCTCCATGGCCTCTGCATCAGCTCCTGCCTCCAGGTTTCCTTCCATGTTTTAAAACTGCTCCTGAATTCATTCTCTGCTGAATTAGTAAAAGCTAAATAAACCCTTTCCTTCCTACGTCCTGGTGTTTAATCACAGCTATAATAACACTAAGTATGACAGTTTATAACTGTATTTTCTCCCTGAAGTTGCTTCCATTTTAGGTTTGGGCTTTCTCACAGAGGAAGAAAGGTACATGAGATTTGTTGACTATGAAAACATACCTAACTCCTACAGGGATTTTTATAAAATGATTCTGGCTAGAGAATAAAAGCCACTGATCCATGGGTGTATTAGGAATTTCTTATTATTTTCATTTATCATTTATTTTCATTTATATTTGTATATCAATAGTAGTTTTGTTTTCTTATTACAATGATGACCACATCATTCTCATTAATACAACGTCTTGCCATGTAGCCCAGGCTGCCCTTGGATGCTCAGTCTTCCTCCCGATACCTCCAGATTGCTAAAATTAGAGGTGCCCACCAATGCTTCTGATCCATTAATAAATTTTAATATAAAATATGACCTATTTTCATACTGCATCTCTTTGATCTTTGGTCCCCAAAGAAATGTGAAAATGAGTGGCAAAGTAACTATAATTAGCTTCATGTGTGTTAGACTTTGCATGTAAAATGTCAGGACTTGTTTCTTGATTGTTACTAGCATTGCTTCTCTGTTTAGATTTGTCTCGGTTACACATAAAAGGAGCTAAAGTGGAAATAGTTCAGCTTCTCAAAATGGGGCATATTGACTCCAGTGATTACAAATTCCCAGGATGAAGCTTGTAGGTATACTGCCGGAGACCATCTGTGGTTAACTTCCAGATGCCAGCATCTCTCACCATCTCACAAAGATTCCAAAACAATGTACCACCAACTTAGTGTCTTAACTGCCTTCAGGCCCCCATTATTGACTTTCTTTGTAGATCAAGTGTTCCTGTAGAATACATCTGCAGTAAGACACCTATGTTTTCTGGATTCTTTAGTGACATTCCATCCCATTTAAAATAAAGTTAGTATTCTAGCAAGACCCTTGATGAACTTTCTCCTGGACTTCCTCCAGGTAGCTTCTTCCATTATTGTCTGTCAGATCACCCTGCTCCAGTAACATGGGTATCCTTGTTGACCTAAACTACCTCATCATGTTCCTGCCTCATCACCAACTCTCTTCCCTCCTCCACTGGTTTTCATGCTTTGCTTATTGCAGCTTATTCCATTTTGATGGAAAACTGTACATCATTCATTTCTGACCTCTTCTCTACTTAGTTTCTCTAGTTAACACTACTTATTTGTTTCCCCATCTCTTTAATGAAGGCATTTTGTTAGAAATGGGATCCATAGCACAGTAGGGGCTCAATACATAGCTTTAGAAGAAATGAACAAATGAATAACAGTTAAGACAAGGGGTATCAGAGAGTACTTAAATGCAAAGCAGTTAGCTTTTAGAACAGTGAATTCCCACATGGTCCAGGTTCCTGGAATATCAGGTTATGATGGAGCCAAGATTTTTTTCAGTGTATAGTAATTGGTGTACATATACAAGGATTTATAGTTTGCCTCCTGTTCTTGGTATTTCTTCATGACAGTTATTAAAGGAATTTTTCTGCTTTATTTTGTTATTGTTATTATTTATATTTAAACACTGACTGCAGCAAAGAGACAGTCTTTTCTCCTGTATTACTGCTGGTAAAAGAGAAGTGGCAGGTGGCTGGTACCAGATTTTTTTTTTTCAGTTTCCAAAGGATTTAGGTTTTGATTCTCTCTGTCTCTCTGTCTCTCTGTCTCTCTGTCTTTCTCTCTGTCTGTCTCTCTCTCTCCCTCTCTTTCTCGAGACAGGGTTTCTCTATATAACCCTGGCTGTCTTGGAACTCACTCTGCAGACCAGGCTGGCCTCGAACTCAGAAATCCGCCTCTGCCTCCCAAGTGCTGAGACTAAAGGCATGTGTCACCACTGCCCAGCTTTTTTTTTTCTTTTTTTCTTTTGTAAGGCTGATCTACCTAGTTCCTTACCCTTAGGAAGACAGGAGATAAAGGCATGTTATTCTAATTGCTGCCCTTCTGCACTTCTTGCACCTCTTATAGGAATTTTCCAGCATTATCCATTGGTAACATAAGCCAAAATTATGGGCAGTCTTAAAGATGACTAAATTGGAGCCATTGTTGCCCTATCTTTCTCAGGCTCATAATAATATGCCCAGGCTCGCATTTATTATTGTTGCCTCCGTTTGGTAGTTATTGTCCTCATACGGAACTCAGTACTCCCATGAATGACTCTAATTTGTTACAGTGGCCACAGTAACTCCCTCTGTGGCTTAGTCTGTGGGTTGTGGGAGGTATATATTGATCTACAGCAGCCTTCCCAAAGACAGGGAATTAAGAGATTTGCTGACCACTTTTGAAGACTAATTTCATCCAGACTCACAATTTGAAAACTTGGAGTATTTCTTCCTGTAGAAAGTGTGTTATCTCATTATTTTTACCCCTTATTCCAGGAATTACCCCACTTTTAAGATTATTTTGTGGTCTTAGTTCTTTTTTTTTCCTAGTTTTTAGTATGGACATAGTTTATTTTCTTTATATTTATCCTAGTCACATGTATAGGTTGTCTTGGCAGTGAAGTATGGTGGCTTTATCATGTGGAAAAATTATCTACCAATGTTTCTTCCTAAATGATCATTCCTTGTTACCATTCTCCTTCCTTCTAGAACTCCAATGCTGTATCATTTGTTTAAATACATTTTTGTAAATTAGATGAAGATTTCATATAATTTATTTAGGTTATATTCCACCTCCTTTCACCCTTTAACTCTTCCTGTCTTCTTCCATGTTACAACTTCTCAACTTTTTATCTTCTTTTTATATTTAAAAATTTGCCAAGTATTATTTGTCTTGTCCAGATACATGGGTGTTGGGCTAACCCACAGAGCCTGGTTGACATACCAGGAACCATACTCTTACTGAAAACATACCCTCCCTCTCCACAGCTCTCAATTGTTAATAGCTTCTCAGTCAGGAATGGGGGTACTTTTGAGCCCCTCTCTTTCTATGATAGAATGTTGACTGGCTTGATCTTGTATAGATGTGCTGTAGGCAACCATAGCTGATATAGTTTTATGAATGCAACAGTCCTGTTATTTCCCTAAGATAATGGTCTTCCCTGACTGCTGGCTCTTACAACTTTTCTACCTCCTCTTCTGCAATGGTCCCTGGGTCATGAGAGGAAGGATGAGAGGAGTGATACAGATGTTCCCTTTATAGCTGAGAATTCCACTAACAATTGTTCTCTATACTGTGACCAGTTGTGAGTTTCTATGTTAACTGTCATCCAATGCACAGAGAAACTTCTCAGATTGTAGTCTGAGAACTACACTAATCTATAGGCATAGAGATATGGATTTAAAAAGCTAGTCCCATTGGCAGTATAATAGTAGCAGGCTTACCCCTGTACCTGTGAGCTCCTTAACCATGGATTCTCTGTCAGATTTGTAATACTAAGTATGTATTTATCTGTGGAGTTGGTTTAAAGTTCAATCAGAAAATGATGTTTACCCTGATAAATTTGTTCTAGTGTTATGCCCATGGACACATGATGACAGCCCATTATCATTGTCTATAGGTTTCACAGCTAGTTAAAGCTCCTTTTTTCCCCCCAATATCCTACGTAGAAAAGTCCAGTATTAAGAATCCTATCAGAAGGGACTGAGATTTCTGGTCAATACCAAGCCTTGTATGGAATCTTGAAGGAGCAATCTAATGGTATTTCTCTCTGTCTTTCTGTCTCTGTCTCTCCGTCTCTATCTTTCTCTCTTCCTCCTTCCCCCTCTCTATTTATTTTATGATTGTGTGCCTGTATGAGTTTATGTGTATCATATGTGTAAATTAGCCTACAGAGGACAGAAGTAAGCATTAAACCTACTAGAACTGGAGTTATAGGTGATGGTAACTTGCCATATGGGCATAACACAAAGTACTTTAAAAACAAAGGCATTTTTGTAGTTTAATTAGAGGTATTTTTTAATGAAACATTTTATTAAGACCCTTATATCTATAAATTTGGTGTTTCTTTGTACATTTCCCACCATGTGGCTATTTGGGAACTATCAATGTCTTCTATTGACTCTGATTTCTTCACAGGTTTAGTAATTTTTAATTTATAATTATAACTTTATAAACATTTAATCTACCTGATACTATTTCCTTCCAAAGTACTGACTTTCCTTAAAAAGACAGATAACTGGGGGCTCTGGTGTCACAACTCTACACCTGCTACTTCTCTCCAGTAGGTTTTAGTCCTTCTGGGGTCCCAAGGGGCTGGAGATTGTGCTTAACTTCTTACCGTTTGTGCTTGAAGAGTTTATGATTTCAGTTGACATCTCAAGTAGAAATGCACCACCGTCATTTTCTTTTCCTTGTCACATTTTCTTCTCCAGGATCTTGAACTTAAGGCACAGCTGTCGGGAAGCCATCCATTCTAGTTACTTCCTGTCCGTTACTGTCAGTCACCAGAAACTCTGTTGGACCCTCTGCCCTTTTCAAGGGCCTCTGGGTTTTCTGATTCTTTCATTTCAACGCTTCTCTGTACACTGAACTTACTGTTAGAGTTCCTTTTTCTCAAGGATGGGTTGGGTGAGTTAGTTTTAACAGATTGTTTATTTCTTAATTTCAATTTTCTTTAACAAATTGTGTTTTTTCTAGTTGTTCTCAGAAAGAGAGTTTTATTACATTGAGAAATAGAAATCTGAAAATAGTTTCATTTCTAAAATACCTTTTTTGTTTAACTGGACATGTTAAATTCTAGTGAATTTATATAGAAATAAGCAGAAAAACTGAAAACAAGCTATATTTTTTTGCTCTCTCTCTCTCTCTCTCTCTCTCTCTCTCTCTCTCCCTCTCTCTCTGTGTTTGTGTGTGTGTGTGTATCTTAAGTATATATTTTGGTTTTGATCACTGCAGACCCTAAATTTTAAAAAGCAAACATCAATATTCTCATCAAAAAATCAAATTAATTTTATTCATTTAAGCTCTTATCTTTGAAGATATTTTGAAGATGAAATTTAATGCTATATTTTAGATCATTTCTTTCAAACTAAGCTTGTGAAGTCTGCATGGCACTTATACACAGCTAAATCTTAGTTTAGCCTAGCTGTATGTCTCAGACTTGGGAACCACATTTGCTTAGGTGGCTATTCCATCTGTACACACAGATAGACACAATGGAATGTATTTAATTAAAATGGTAAGAGAAGTTCATTTCTGTGAAAGAATCCCATTTGTTTGGTGAACTATATTTTTGTATGTGCCCCTCATAGAACCTCTTCAAGTATTAGAGAAAGACAGAACAGAAGTAGAATATGTGAATTCCCTCCTCTACTTATATGGAATGAACGTTAGATTTTTTTTTTAAAGTTTTATACAGTGGAGCATTAAAAAAGTCATATACTTGACACACACTTCAAAAGTGTTTCAGAAGGGAT
>NW_021604576.1:14783122-14812030 GCF_004785775.1 Grammomys surdaster
AAAAGTCATATACTTGACACACACTTCAAAAGTGTTTCAGAAGGGATACAATTTTAAAGTTCTTATATCCACTTTACCTTTTGGGAAGTTTTTATATAGGATATACTGTGACCTCTTATTAGTTTGTCATTGTGGGGCTCTTTGGTGTGCCATAGAGTTGTCTTTGCTGTTTTTTACATGGCTGCTATGTCTGTGGCACATGGAAATTAAAAAACAAACCTCTTAACTGTACAATTTTAAAAGAGAAGGAAAGAAATGCCTCACAAACTAAATTACACACACACATACATACACACAGAGACACATACATGCACACAGAGACAGACATTGAGAGAGAGAGAGAGAGAGAGAGAGAGAGAGAGAGAGAGAGAGCTAAATGACACACATAGAGAGTTAAATGATACAGAGAGAGGTCATGTTGACTTAAATTCTAGAAAAGCTTGGGGTCCTTCCTAACTGGTGTGACTTGTGACACATGGTGATCAAGTGTTAAAGCAATGAGAGGTGAAAGGTCCGAGTGAGACACTGGAAAATGAGCACATCTTCTTCTAAGACTTAACAGTCACAAAATCTGACAGCTTCAGAACAGTTTATAATCCTGGTATTATAGTTGTTCTCAACTATGTCATACATATAAGGAAATGCAAATTTAGAAAAAGTAATTGCACAGAAAATGAATTAAGCAGCTATACTTCAAGGTTGATGCAATGTCTGAAATCTGAATTGGTACTCTCCACTGTCTCCTGGATGATATATTTTACATACTTAAAAAAATAGTATGGTTTTGTCAGGAAAATAATCCCTGGTTGGACAGGGGAGGAGGACCTTGTTAGGACCCCTAGTTCAGGAACTGTAAGCAACTGATGGCTGTTGGGGGAGGGAGTGTCAGTTTTTTTTTCATGGCCTCTGATTAGCATGTTTCTATGGATGGCCCTATCCCTGTGAGGATCCTAAGTCCACTCAGTGGGTTTAACAAAGAGGGCATGTAGGTCAGAGAATAGAACCCAGGTGTAGGGGAGTGTGGCATAAATTGGAGAGAAGATGGTGCGACTAGATTTGATCAAAACACATTCTACTCATGTATCAAATTTTCAAACAATAAACTAAAATCAAGTATTGAAAAAATGCTTGGAATGACAGGAAGTTGATGTGATATGGTTTTTAGGAGGTGAAAACATTTGTCATGCAAGTCTGACAACCTAAGTTTGATTCCCAGAACCCAGGTAAAGTTGGAATATGAGCACTGGCTATACAAGATTGTCCTTTAATTTCCATATGTACATACACACACACACACACATACATACACACACATACACACACATACACACACACACACACACACACACACACAGACCTTACACACTCAACCAAATGACAATGAAATGATTTTAAAAGCATGGTTTTTAATAGCCCATGTATTTCACTGATGATGATATTACAGTGAATGTGGCTTACAGGGAAACATAAAGGGGAAATTAGGTGATTCATTATTTCACATATGTATAATTTTAATCAGTGTTGAAATCATAGGCTTAAGAGAACAAAACCACCTAATACTGTCAGTTTCTACAATTTTAAACAGTCAACTGCTCACTGTCTCCTATAATTGAGGGTTCTCTGACAGCTCAGGCAATATTAAAGATGTCAGAGTGAATATTCCTTTTCTTATTATGCTCAGTAGGGCATTCATAGTGAGTAATTCTACTTTCATAGTCCAAGATATTCTGATAGCAGACAGTTTTATCTTCATTAAGATGTATCTGCTCTGAAGATAACCATATTCGATACTACCCAGTGCTAGGACTCAGACACTCCTGGTTTTTGTAACTGTTCATTCACACTCCTCATGCATTTCCCCATAGAGAGGCAGAAGCCAATCACCATTAGCACTGAGTCCCCCAAGTATGTACATCACCTCAGTTTTCATGCAGAGCCACTGGCTCTTTCAACTGTCTCATGCCCCAGGTTACTACTGCAGTCACTTGCCAAGGAGATCCATCCTAATCTCTGAATTTCATGGAAAACATTACGCTTTCGAGAGGTAGCAGATGAACAGGTGAAACACATTTCTTTGTATTGCATGGAGAGCTGAGACAGGCACCACTTTGTGGTCTCACGCCAGCATGGCTGCTTTGACAAGAGTGTAGAAAATACCCCCCTCCATACCCCCACCACGCACCCAAACACACGTGCACACACAAACATGCTGCTTTCCCAGCTGTGTCTTGGTGAGTGCCAAATGTAATTATGAGTCTTCTAAGCTCGAGCTCCTGGACTAACAGAGAAAGAATGAACTAATAAAGAGCTTCACTGGGCTCTGGTCTAACTATATGTAAAGCCATCCATTTTAGCAATACTGTCAATTTCATTTCAAATCTGAAGGCCAGCACTGCACACTTGTGTCTTTGGAAAAACAGACACTTCATAAGAGATCCATGACAGTGCTGAGGCCCGAATTTAAGCATCGAGATAAAAGAAAAAGCTATGTGGTAATCAGTGCGTACCTGATTTTGCCTCTTTTGGATAATTAAAGAAATGATTTCAATTTAATGCCCATAAGGCTTGGAATCAGCTTGATTTGAAGTAAGTTTCAAAGGAGAATTTGATCCACTAGCTGTCAGTTCATTGCTGTAAAGGTGTAGTCTTGACCAAATGCCACTAGCAAATAGAAACAGTGTGAGATACACATGTTTTCTTTCCTTTTTTTCCTCCTTTTCCCCCTCCACTTCTTCTTTTTAAAAATTAACTTTACAGATGAAATAGTAAAATGAAGTTTCAAAATGTCATCCAAGAAGACTGCGGTCCTTCTGGCATAGTTAAATAATATATATTTGAGACCATGAAAACATTTTGTTTGTGCATATGCATGTATGAATGCATATGAAATTACCTAGCAAGTCTGTGTGTATACAATTGTATGCAAATAAAGATCTGACCCTACAATCATTATAAAAGAAGGGAAAAAAAACCTACATTTTTGATATTCAACTAAAAGATACTAACTGAACAAATTGTTAATAAACATGTCAGGTTTTTTTCAGCTTTTTCATAGATTATTACTTAAATGCAAATACATATTAATTTAGATATAGCAAGCTCCAAAGTGTCAAATATCTAATCCCATTTTGAAAACATAAAAGTTATGGTCTGTTTTATCTGCATCCTCACTATGTATGGAAAGAGAAAGGCATGGGGAATGCCTTCTAAGATATGGAAAAGGCTGCTCAGATGTAGATGTGAGAGGAAGTGAAAGAAAGTTGAAGAAAGGAAGCAAAGGAAGTTACTTAAGTAAGCACAAGGAAACAAAGAAAGTTATATCTAAGTTACTTAGATGTAAGCCCATGATGTGATCAACTGTGTACAAATACCAAATGAGTTGGATATTCCTTCAATGGACTACAAGTTTTCAAATGGAATCATTTCATTAATTTTGTGAATCTATAAAAGGAACCTATTCTTGAGTCATATCATAGTTATTTCCATTAAAAATATTTCTTATGTGTCCCTGTGTGTGTGTGTGAGAGAGAGAGAGAGAGCACACCCAAGCATGTGTGACAAGAGGTGCTTTTGACATGAGGTATTCCTAGAACAGTGTCTCAAAACAGATCACTGCATCAAATTCAGTTATCTAAAACAGAAGTATGAACATTCAGGGTAGGGTAAATATTCATTTTGTATGCATTTAGATGTGAGATTTTTTTAAACACTTGTTCCCATTACCTAAGTGGCTTGGTTTGTATCATGTTTTATCCAACAATAATATTGTCAGTAACCAACTTAGTTCAAACAACTCTAGGAACTGAGCAAAGCTTTAAGACACAGGTTTGCACAGTGCCAACAATGCTTGTAGATAAGCTAGACCCTACAGGTGGGAAGAGGAAAGAAAGACACGGGTGGGGATGAGAGCAAATTGTGAATTAGTGATAACATACACAATGCCTTCTGCGTTATGGACCATAGAACTAAAATAATAAAAAAAAATCTGATTTTGAAATTAAAGTCGTATCAGCCACAGTTTCTTCTCCAAGTGATGACTGATAGCTTCTTAAATGAGTAAGTTGAGTTGGTTTGTGCATCACTCTTCACCAAATACATGGATTACTCATTCTTTTTAGATTCTTAGTTCTGAATTCTCTTCTCTCTTGAAGGCCTAGAGAGAGAAGAGTTCATTAACATGCATGCTTTTTTTTCAAGGTTACATCTGGGCACTTAAATTACTGACCGTACTTGTGTTTATAATTTCTCAGGACTCTTAACTTTCTAGAGGGTTTTTTGTATTAATTCTGACTGTTCGTTTAAAAAATACCAGATAGCTAATGAGTTTTAATAACAAAACAAATACTGGATTAAGCTTTAGATAAATTAATTTCAGAGAAATCAAATACTTATCTGTGCAGTGATTGTATCTTATTTGCTTTTGATATAAATTTAAAATCAATATTTATTGCATTTGAGATGTGTTAGCATTTTTTGAAAGTCAAATAATAAAAAAAATAAAAGCAGCAGACAGAAGCTCATTTTACTAAGTTTTGAGGTATTTTAAGCATATTTAAAAATGGAAGGTAAATAAACTATAATGTCACTGGTGTTTTTATCTGAAACATTAGTATATTACTAAAATTACTTTTAAATACCCAATATTCATGTGACATTTGAAGTAAAATTAACATGTAAGAGTTTTCTTTGTTTAATTTCTAGATAAAGTACACTATACAAAGTTTTCTTTCTTTCTCTTTCTTTCTTCCTTTCTATGCTACTTTTCATTTTCTGCAGCTGTTCTCAGCCTGTGGGTCACAACCCCCACAGGGGTCACATATCAGTTATTCTGCATATCAAGTAGTTACATTACAGTTCATAACTGTAGTAAAATTATAGTTATGAAGTAGCAACAAAATAATTTTGTGGTTGGGGGTCAAGAAAAAAACATGAGGAACTCATGTTGTATTAAAGGGAAAGTGGAGAAATACTGAATGATTTTGTAAATGGTGAACTTGCATAGGAACACAAGAGACACTTAAGTTTTCTAGGACATACCTATTTTGAATGAAGCATGGGTAAGATCAAGTCTCTCAAAAATATTTTTATGGCTGGTAATCCATAAGAATTAGAAATGTAATCATGCATTGAGTTGTTACACAATGGAAAGACATAATACTGATATAAGACCATTTGGAGAATACACAGTGCACATATAATTTCAGAAGGAAACTATATATTCTTGCATTCCACCAGACAGCTCAAAACCCAAGACATACCAGCGCACTAGTGGGATGACCTGACTAACTGGGTCAGGAATCCACAGCTGAGAGAGAAGACAAGCAACAGGAATTTGTGGTTTGTGTTGCTTGCAGCCAGAATGAGGAAAGGAGACTGACTGCTCAGGGCATTGCTCTGTGAGAAGTCTCCTTAATAGTATCCTAGAAATAAATCTGCCACTCGCTATGATCAGGAATAGCTGCTCCCAAGCATTGGTTTTGTTTATTCCTTAAGATTCAGAAATTGGTGATAAAACTGAAGTGGTGATTTGCACCCTATTTAAAGTCAGTTTGCTGCCAGCCTTTAGGGATGTTACTGGACTGTGACAAGCATTTTGTAAGACTCCTGTTTCTAGTGTTTGGTATTTATCATATTTTATTTAGCTATGTTTTTTATAATGTATGAAGTTCTATTTTATATTATGATCCAAGGTATTTGTATAGTGTAAGAAGGTGAGAGTGATAGAGAGAAAAAAGAGGAGGAGGAGGAAGAGAAGGGGAAAGGACAGAGAGGAAGAGGGAAATGGAAAGGGAAAGACTAAAACTGAAAAAAAAAATGCGAAGGAATGAGAGAATATCCTTGGTTTTCCCCATAAAATGAGGCATAGAACTTTGACAAGAGAGGAAAAATAAAACAGAATTGATGATTCTCTAGTGTAAAATAAAGATATTTTCCCATGGAAATGTAAGCATTTTCTTTGATTTATGAAATGTTATTCATATTAACTCTTATTTAAATATAAGTTTCAAATCAAACTAAGCTCTGAAGTATCCAGCAGTAGGTAGCTAACATAAGATGAAGTAGCAGTCTCAAATTATGCCTTTAAGCAAAATTTGGGTTGTTTTTCAGTCACAGGTTTTTATCTTTATGTGAAATTCATGACTTAGGCTACAATTAAAGCAAATGAAGGAGTTGTCCATTGAGATATTACCATAGTAAAAGAAAAAAATCCTTCAGATGATTATTGAAGGATATTACCTTTTAAGAAGATATTAAACACATTCTATTACTAGCAATTATTAGCATATCTTTATTGATAAATGAGTGAAAAGACAAATGTTTCTACACGAGTTGAATCAAAACTTTATTTCAAGAATTCTTTTTTCAATATTGAAAAATCTTGAATTCAGAATTATGAACAGCAGCAGCAGCAGCAGCAGCAGCAACAACAACAACAACAACAATCATTGTTCCATACTAAAGCTTTCACCAGACAGACACAGTCCTTTGAGAGTGCTGAGTTCAAATCTGGAAACTGGATCCTGCACCTCTGCCCACTCCCTGCTTCCACCTTGTTTTATTGAAAATGCCGGATTCCTTTTATCAGAAGATACACTGTCAAACTGTAGCTGCTGCTCCAACAGCCCAATCGAAGGGGAAATGTGGCAACGTGGTAAAAGAAGTGCTTTGTAAATCATCCTTCAAAAGCTATCCTGGGAGGAACCAGATAGACCTACGAATCTTAAGTGTTTAGCAAATAATTTTAGCTGTACATTTTAAATGCAGCGCTCCGCCTTTACCTAATTACAGAAATATGTGCTGCAGTTTGCAGAACTTCGCCACTGTCATAACTTTTCTTGAAGTTCAGCCAACCAATGATAATAAAGCTGTCACGAGATTAAAGGGGGCTGCAAGTCATTGCTTCTGACATTTATATGTAGCATGGGAAATGCAAACAAGTCTGTGGAGTTATTAGTAATATTATGGGCTTTGGATCCTTAAAGAGCAGTGCGTAAGGCATCTGCCTCAGCAAGGAAGGCGATGCATCCAAACTGTATTTCCAGTCAGTCCTCTTTTGTCTGGATTCAGGAAACCAAATCTAAAGGGGGACAGTGAGCAAACTGGACGAAGGATGATCCTAACACACACCCTTAGATGGAGCAAACTTAAGGACTGGGGAAAGAGAATCGTGGAACCTTATGTCCAACACCCCCTGTCCCTTTCTCAAGGCCCCTTCTTGACTTGGCCGCCTGTCCTGGATTTCAGCGCCAGCACTGAACTTGGAGCAGCTGGCATCCTGTGGGGGAACCATAAAAACGCTCCTCTGAGGTTTCCCAGGCATGCTGAAGTTTGTTTTTGTTTAGTGCTGGACACTACACAGGAACAGAATTGAGAGGAGGAAAAACCCCAACATTATTTTAAATGCTATGGAGAAAAAAATCTATATTTTATCATTGAGTTTTATTTTCGTTTGTAAAGAAAAACAAATAGGCCTCTCTCACCTCTCACATGATCTCTTGGATCATGAAGCATCTTTGCTCCAATGACACAAAAAAGCAGCGAACGTTTTTGATGCTGATCACCTACAAGTCTACAGCAATGCCAAGCTTTGCTTCCAGCGTGAAAGCACTCCTAAAACTTTAATCTTGGTGTCCATAGTCATCTATGGTATTAGGCAATAAAATTAAATAGTGACAGTTTGTAATTGATACACTAATAATTTGCACTCGGGGCTTGTGTGTGGCTGTGTGGGTGTTGAGAAACAGTGCAATGGCTCATCTTCCTACAAGCTATCCTGACTTACTACTCATTTTCCTTCTCATGGAAACTTCATCTTGCATGTGACTCCAGCAAGAAGGTTCCTGAGGGTGGTAAAGAAGAGAATATTAGAAATAGGACTGATGGGGGAGTCCTGAGGCACTGGGCTGGTTCAGGTTCCTCTAATAACCAATTAAGAACCCCTTACCTGTCAGGCTTTGTATTACACTTCCACAAATCAAACTGTATTTGATTACAAGTAAATTTTTCTCTACCCTGGTCTTATTTATGAAAACAATTGTTTGTTCTTTATGTGACTAAGCATTCCTACAAGTAAGCTTTATGATAATTGTGAGTTCGAGCTCACTATCTCTTTCTGGTGGTTCAAAACACAACTGAGGAATTTCTTGGAACATTTATTTTTATAACCATTATGAAGATAAAAGAAATCACCACACTGTTTAAAATCTAACAATGATTTTAAAAGCTGCCTATTTGTAAATGATCATGTGCTATCTTCTTAGTTAATAGAGTATTTCGAGGAAGCTAAACCTACTTTGCCATCAATAGCAGTTGGTGATAATTTTTAATTTTGTGAGCCTAAAATAAATCAGGCTAATATAAATATTCTATTGAGCGTAGCTCTTTAAATGCTTACCTATCGTCCTTGGCTTAGTGTTTAAAGGAGAACATGTGCTGCTGGCTCCAGTAACAACTGAAAAACTGAGATGCAGAAAATAAATGCTCAGATGGGCTCGTCAGTGATGTGCTACAGTTTTGAAAACACATTGTGTGTTGCTCGAGTGTAGCTATTGTTCTAACTACACATGCAGTGACTGACTGTTCACACTATACACAGCAGGTTAAGTTATTGTTTGGTTTTTAACTAGTGGTTAGAAACTACTAACCAATGGAAAATCATTAAGGGAAAGTAACTCAGAATTACCAAGTACTGAGTTTTCAAAGTATTGACAGCAAGGCACATTGCTGTGCTAACATATGTGAAACCACGGGGTTCTAAGCTATCCAAGGAATCGCTGAAATTTGAGATTCCTGATGTCTAGAACAGACCTTCTGAGCTTGCACCCTGAGCTAAGGCTTTGCAGACAGGTCGCACGTGCATTTTCACATGACCTTTCAGGGGTAGGGCTGAGGCTAAGGAGGTTTTTGCAATAAGAGAGAAGAAAGGGGTCCAACAGAGGAGCAAAGCAGAAGTGTAAACAGAGGAGGAGGCTTGGAGGGAAGACATTTGAATCTGAATGGCGAGTTAATGATTCAATTAGTTTTCCACTTTGTTAAACTACATTAATCCTTCTTTATCAGGTCCCCATATTGAAACTCTTTGAAAAGAGAAATGCAAAGGATCTTAGGAAAAATTCTAAGAGCCATAGGCTTTTAAATTGTTAATGCTCCCCAAATACATGCTGCCCATTGGAAGCTGTGGAGATATTGTTCTAGGAACCTTAAGGCTTGAATGGGGCATGTTCCACTGGCCTCCCAATCAAAGTGGTTCCAAGCTGAAGCAGGCTTACAAAGTGTGCACCCTATTTTTGATCCAAGGAAGAAAACAACTATTCTAATTTAACAAAATAGGAGGGTTGTGATTTGAAAATAACTGACTATTCAGAAAATATTTTCAAACTAAGATTGTGGAAAGTTGAAAGTGACAAGGGTGAGGTTTTTGCATTTTGTTGTTGTTGTTGCTGTTGGTTTGAAACTTTCTTTTTTACATTGTAGTTGCTTTTACACTTACCTTTCAATTTATAAAACGATACAGATTAGATCCTTGAACTTGGATTTTATTGGCATTTGTCCCTATAATCATCAAATACATTTCATTATGATCAGGCAAACCCTATGCTATTCTCACAATTACATATTGTTCCAAATATTTACAATCTAACAGATGTTAAATTGGTTCACTAAATATATTAAGAGAATGAAGAGAGATGGAAAGCTGCTGAGGCAAATTACCCACAGGATAGTGAAAACGCAGCCAATGCCGGCTGATCATAAAAGTCAAACTGCCTGTTGGAATTAATTTAGAGGCTGAATCTTATAATGCAGTTTATTTTAAATATAAAATAAAGCTCAAAGTTTGTTGCACAAGTTATAGAAATGGCTCACTGGAATATGATACAAGTTGATTAGTTTTAAATTATACCATAAGCACCTTAATTTACACACACACACACACACACACACACACACACAGACACACACACACCATGTATGTGTGAACATTGAGATGCTTACTGTATATTAAATATATATTATAGGTGTATATACTATTTAGGTATATACCTATTGCATCTATATATTACATATTAAATATATATGTTGGACAATGTTTCCTTTTAATAGTGAAATACCTTACAATGAAAGGCTGCTAACAGTTTTTTTCCATGTGATTTGATTTCTTTAGTTAACTGGTCTATGAGTCAGCATATACAAGTTCTAAATGATCAGAATGTTGGCAAAGGACTGATTTCCAGAATACACAGGCTGCTGAGGAACTTCTAGGAGATGATAGAGAAGAAAGAAGATGAGAAGAGAGAGAATGAGAACAGACCATCACCATGATAGTGGTGTGTTGAAAAATAAGAAAATCACTCTCTCTTCCTTAATAGACATTTTGTTTTCTAAAAATCAGTTAGCTAGAATGCCAGGTTCCTTCTAATGGATTAATTCTTATAATATTTGCCAGTACACAGTGAAATTTTCACAAACAGTATCTGTCTTGAGCTGTAGAGTACTTTTTTTGTTCTAGGCAAGAACCAAGACATTTAAGGTGTCTAAACTTCATAGGTACAATGACAGAGCTAAGGGAGGAATATTGACATGAAAATGAACAAATTTAATGAAACTGGAAATGGTTTAGGTGAAGCTGGAGAGTATATCTCTTTTTAATCTCTAGCGTATCTGTTATCTACCTCTATAACTTTACCTATCTGTATTTAATACGTAAATGATACAAGTAAAATTGGCTCTAATTTCAGAGAAGTCTGTGACATGATCAAGGTCAAAGGCACAGACTTTGAAGTCTAACTACTTGGGTGTCATTTATCATGTCTCTATAGAACTTTCTGTGGCAGTCTTCACTCAATAATGTGAGTTCAACTGTAACTTGACGTCTTAGAATTCAATTGCAGATAGGCGCTTTTGTGTGAAATATGTTAAGTGTGTGCTCATTTTAGCAATACATGTGTTAAAACAGAACAACACAGAGAAGAGACCCATAGCCCCTAAGCAAATATGGCACAAACCCACGAGCGTTCCATGTTTAAAGAGAAATAAAGTGGTTAACCTTGGCATTTACTAGGTGTTTGGTAAATGTCAACTATTATTCTGTAGATATTGTTGGAATAATATACTGTAGAAAGTTCACTTTCTAGGACTGGAAATTATGACATAATTTTCCTCAGACATAAATTAGAATAATGGAAGGTGTTATCAGAGAGAACTCAGTGGAAATTTCTGTGAGTTTTTTCTTTAAATATGCAGGGATATAGAATATATGTTCTCAGGGTAGGTAGTACAAAATGAATCCTATGAATTCACTTGTGAAAAACATGCATTATTTCATTCTGGTCACTCTTAAAAAATATTTTTCAGAGATCTGGAGAGATGACTCAGTCGTTACAGCACTGACTGATTTTCCAAAGAACCTGGTTTTGATTCCCAGCCTACTGATTGGCTTGCAACAGTCTTCAGTACCAGTTCTAGGGAATCTGCTCTGCCCTTTTGGTCTCTTCAGGCACCAGGCAATAGTGCACAAGCATGCAAGCAAAACACATGTAATCACATCATTTTTTTAAATCCTAAAAAAACTTTATGATTTTAATATTTCTTCACATTTCAGTTTTTAAAACACACACATGTGAGTGTACAGGTGACTTTCAGGAGTGTAAGCATATGTATGACTGCAATCCAGACAAAGACCTTTCTATTTTACGCTTCAGTATGAGAATTCAGTTCACACATGCAGCTTAAAAATGAAACATTTCACCCTGCCATCCTATACCCAGGGCTCCTTGTAACTGGCAAGTTAACTATGTGCTGCAGTCCTATCCTCCCCATGCAGATCATCTGTTGCCTAAGTCATCACTGAGAGGAACAGACTAGACGTTCAAGTTTTCTTCTCTTTCCTGGCTCAAAGATGAATTCTCACACTCCATTCTGCCTCATAACAGCTTTCTGGAGGATCAGACTACATGTCTTTGTGATCCTTAAATGTAACCGACGTTGAGTGGGCAATCCTCCTCTGATCCCCACAGAGCAATTAGTCCTAATGACATTGGACTTGGTTATCAGTGCAAAGGGTACAGAAGATTCTATAACAAGTGTTCCAGCAATTCTTACCAAATATCCCCTAGGAAGTTTGGACCCAAACATTTATAACTTTCACCAAATTAATAATCGTTAGCTTTTCTGAGGAATAATTCGAAATATGGAGTGGCTTAGTATGAAATAGATTTGTGTCAACAGATTTTAGCAAAGACTGAAGGTTGATTGCTTGGATAGAATACTGAAAAAGAACGTTGAAAGCCAAATAAAGGTTATAAAAAATCTATATTTATGTTTTAGAGAATATAATGCTTTTTATAACATTAACTCAGGATTGATGTTTCATAACAGTTAAATTATTACTGAAGAGTTTTCTAAACATTTGAATATTTTTTTTTACTTTACCAGCTAACCTATTTCAAATTAAAATAGTTCAGAAATAAAACAAAAGAACTCAGCTCTTTTTCAAAATAGAAGATCTCAGTCCTATATGGCTATAGGGTGAGTTACTCATCAAGAATTGTATGCAAAACCAGGAGACTTCCAGGAGATTTCAAATGACTCCTGGTCCTTGTTCCCATAACCATTGTATCCATTGCAAAAAAAATCTACCTGTCATACCCACAAACACCGAGAACATTCGTATCTAGGAAAATAAATGCTGTTCCCATTCTCTCAGTTACTTGGCTCAGCATCATCAACAGGTGGGGCTAGAATAGTGACTTGTATCAGGAAAATAAACATGTCCTATATTTCCGGAATGTCTCTTCTGTGTTCTCCTAAATCCATACATGGTTTCATGGTTACTTGCTTTTTTTTTTCTTTGCATATATGTTTTAGGCTGATCTTAATGTCTAGACCTTAGGTCTGACTGTTTGTCTAATTTTAAACCCTTGCATTAGTTTCTCTGTGCTCTTCCAGCAATGAGTTCTGAAAATAGGTTTGTGTCTTACTTGCTTCTGTGTTGCTACACGTGTTGTGGCAACGGTTACATTTGCATTACCATACAGAGCTGAAGTACCATTGCAGAGGTGAGGGAGGCAGGATGTATTTTAAAGAGTCCTTGAATTTCACTTGGAAAGCATTTTATTGTTTATTAATGTTGAGCTTCAAGACACATGTTGCTTCTTACCAGCAGATAAGACTGACCCCAGGAAGGTACTCATCATCAATGACTGCACTTTCTAAAAGTTCAGAGGTCACGTGGAGTAAAAGATCCATCACAGTTCTTGAAAAACAATGGAAATATGGACAGGGTGAAATAGGGGTAATTCATGCCTGCAAAACCACTTTGAAGATGAAAAGCTCTTGTGAGTGCTAATCATGAGGAAGATAACCAATGGGAACCAAAATAACAAACTCTTCACCGTGGAGCCAGCTACCTCCTCCTCCTCAGCATTTTTGAGCTGCAGGATAAAAAGGTTTTGATTTTTCTTTTTAAGTAGCTCATTGACTGAAGAAGAAAAATGATATGTACTTAGGTCATTAGTAGAAGCAGGAGCCAACGTTTTAAAGACTATTAATGTGCAGCTTCAGAAAGGTTAAGCTAAGGCTGACTAGCTGGGGGCAAATGATAAGTGGGCCAACAGAACTCCTGCCTACTGCAGCAAAGTCCAAGTTGGAGAGGATGGGGAAAACATTTGCCATTTTGCCCATAGAAATGTATATCATAGTGCCAGAATTACAGATTTCTTCATACAAATTGGTCTTAAATTACTTATAGTTATAAAGGAGAAAGCATGCTTTCTTTTTTACTCATTAACGTATTAAAGGAAGATTCTCATGCTTTTATATTCATATATAGATAAGGTAAAAACATTTGATAAAACTCTCTTCTTAAAAAATGTTTCAACTTTTTTAAAGTGTATGTTACATCTGTGCGAGTATGTCACCTGTGTACTTCAGAGGCCAGAGGACAGTAGACTCTTAGGGCAGGTATTGCCAGCAGTTGTGAACCTAGCAACCAGAGTCCAAGGAATGGAACATGGGACTTCTGGCAAATTAGCAATAGCCATCTCCCCAACCCCTAAAATTCTCTTGAAATGCAGTAAGTTCAATATTCTTTATTTCATTTTGGATATTGGGCTCAAGAAACATGCATCACAACCTAATAAGTTAAATGATCAACCCAGTATTGAAATATAATCAAGATTCTGTCACAGTTAGTGTTTCTATTGCTGCTGTGAAACACCATTACAGAAAGCAAGTTGGAGAGGAGAGAGTTGATTAGGCTTACACTTCCACATTGCAGCTTTATCATTAAGGAAGTCAAAACAGAAACTCAAACGGGCCAGCAGCCTGGAGTCATGAGCTGATGCAGAGGCTATGGAGGGGTATTGCTTACTGGCTTGCTCCCCTTGGACTGGTCACCTTGCTTTCTCATAGAACTCAGAACCAAAAAACCATCAACAGTACCATCCACAATGGTCTGGGCCCTCTTATATTCATTGGAAATAATTTTTTAATTTAATGTCTGAGCAGAAAGACAGAAAATTTGTTTACAGAGGCATAACTATGTAAAAAGGTTGTATAAGAATTTCTCTCTGAAAAATAGAAATCATCATCCAAAGCAAACTTTCTGAGATTACTATGAAGAAAGTAGAATATATTTAAGCAAAATCAGCATGACACGGTCACTTGGGGAGCTCTATCATTTGTTGCATAATCAAATTTATTGGCAGGTTTGAGGTTGCACTAAAATTTTAAATTTACATTTCTTTTCTTGAAAATACATTTGCCACTCATGTGCAAGCTAGTAACCTACATGAAAATGCAGTTTATAATATAGTTTAGAATGCTGTTAAAAGTTTTATAATCTTAAGAATATTTCTGTTAGGTACCGAAGAAGTTAGGAACCAGAGGAAGACCCATAGAACCAACCTCTACCCTTGAGGCTCTCCATGTCTGAACTACTAACCAAAAAACATACACAGGCTGGATCTAGACTCCCCACTCACATGTAGCAGGAGTGTAGCTTAATCTTCATGTGGGTCCTGAACAACTGGAATGGGTGCTATCCCAAAAGCTGTTGCCTGTTTGAGATACAGTCTACTAGTTGGGCTGCCTTGGCTAGCTGCAGTACGAGAAGAAGTACCCAGCCTATCAGAGACTCAAAGTGCCAGAGTGTATGTGGGGGGGATACCCAGGGAGCCCTTACCCACTCAAAGGAGAAGGAGACAGGGGTGGAGGAAGGATTGTGAGTTGAGGAAGTAGGCAGAATATAAGGTGAATAAGTAAAAAATTAAATTAAATTAAAAATTATTTCTGTTAATAATATAACCCAGCATACACAATTTAAAATCAATGGTAAGTGTAAACATTTAATTTTTGTTTGTCTTAACACATTGCACAGTATGTATGACATCTAAAATTTTAAATAAAATTATATTATGATTATATATATATATATATATATTTCATTTGTGTGTGTGTGTGTGTGTGTTTGTGTGTGTGTGTGTGTGTTTAGGGGAGTGATCTATCATGCTTATCAAAACTCAGAAGACAAGTGCCTCTGAAAATTTTCAGAACAAATGAGAATCAGATGCAGAAAGATAAGGCCATGAGATGACAAAGGCAGTGAATTGAGTAATATGTACTGGGTCCAAGGAAAGCAATGGACTGACACCACCAGAAGGTGGGAAGAGTCAGGAAGCAATCCTTCCTGGAGCCTTCAGAGGCAGCATGGCCTGTGGACACTGATGGTAGACCTGCAGCCGCCAGAAATGTAGGTAATAAACTTCTGTTCTTTGCAGAGAAGGAAAAAAACAAGACATTAAAAACAATGTATCTAAGGGTTTTTCTTTTTAAAAAGAGATATTCAGTACATATCCCAATTCATTGGGAAAATAGGAAAAATTTATTAAGATTCTAGAAATGAAAAACATCATAGAGACAGTTAACATTAAAAAAAAACCCTAAGGGGTATCTAATTGACACCATATCTATGTTATAATTCACAAGGGAGTTTCAGTTCCTAATATACTGTAGATCCTATCTTAGTCATCCTTTCTTATTTGTATAAAATAGGTACCTTCTTCATCTTATTTGAACTACAGAATTATAGGTTTCATGACATTTTTTCTTTAAGTGTAATTTCTTTTTCAGTCTAAGGTTTTTTTTGTTTTTTTTTTCTTCAGGCCTATCATCTAAATTTTAAGCTGGATTAAGAACTTAAATTGAAATGGAACTAAAAATTAAAATACTTGAGGATAACAGGATCGGTGTTTGGTGAGATTTGTCAGTAGAGTAGAAAAGCATAAAGCTTCGGCATGCGGAGACATGGGCAAGAACAGTGGACCAGTAAGAATGAGTGTGACGTGCCTTCAGTGCCAACGAAATCATTTTCTTAGGTTGTGATTCCATCTTTCAGAACTCAGTGAGTTTTTAAACATGTAAGGCTCAGGCAACTGAATTTCCTTAAGATACAGAAAAGTCGCAATGCTTTTCAATTGCCCCAGTGCCTCAGGACTGCACAGAATCTATGTGGATCTAGAGTATAGTGTAGAGACAAATAGTGTAGGTTTTCTTTGCTTCTTTTTCATTGTTTCGTTTCAGAGGAAAGCAACACATTTGTATATAAAGGCAACAAATGGAAAGGCTTGTTTTAAATTCAGAAGTAGTTGTGTCAGAATTCTGGGTACAAATATAAAAAATAAAGGTTTACAATCTGCACTTAGTCTAGCCACACATTCTCACCCGAATTTAGTTAAATAAGAGCAATTGGTTGTTCAAACATTTGTGTTTAATGTGAGGGAGTCTGCATGAGAACAGGCACTAAACTGACACATGTTGGATTAATAACAGAAAACTATATAAAGCTTACATGAGGTTACCATTTTATATATGAATATAGATGACTCCATATATAAGAAATGAAGATCTAGTGAACTCAAGTTTTGAAGAGCTTATACTAATGTAAAGAGAATGTATATGCCATTTTAACAAAGCACACAAAAATTGTGGAGACAGAGGACAGATAGAACAGTTGGGACTGTGGAAAAAATAATAGGAGAGAGAGGTTATTTCGGTAGGTTTTGTTTTTGACAGTTGTTTTGTGTGAATCTGTCTTGGCATTTCCAGTGCTCTGAATGTGGTTCTCTGCCTGCCACAAGGCAGAGGTTATCCTGTGCCTTTAGGCGACAAGAGGATATTGGCAAGCCCTTCCTGCACTAACCAGTTCTTAATTTCCTTGGGCTTACCACAGCATGCCATATTTGGATGTTCATACTCTGGTTCCCTTCATTTGCACACAATGGCGTTTTTGTTATTTCAGTCAAATTACTCTGATTATTATACTCGATATTCATAACATTGTTGGGCCCCAGGTCAGCATTGATGAGGAATGCTGAGGGCCTGTATCCTTCAACTTGTTTCTTGTGTTTGTAGCTATCTATCTTCTCTTTGAAATCAGAAACAGATGCCAGACATTACTTAATATATTGTCAAGTGAATAGATTTTCACCTTGTTTCCCATAATAGAACAGGTTTCCATACTGAAATGTTACTTTCTTGGGCAAAATAGCTCTGATCACTGTTATCCATTAAATATTTACCTATACTAGAACTTTTAGTATTTTCCATGACAACTTGAAGCACTGATACGCACAGTGAAGTGTGGTCTATGTGAATGAGTGCATGTGAGTAGAATGAGATGACTAATCCCATTCCTTTATGTGCCATTTTTTTTTTCTTATGAGTCACTGATACTGCTCATCTTTAAGTCTCTCTTGCCCTGATTCCTTTTATAGATTTATGTCTGTCTCTTCAAGTTCTTTTGTGGCTATTGGTTTACTTAGATTTTATGTTTTTAGATTTTAAAATTCAATTTTCTTTTTTTCTTACTTAAAAAAACGTTTATTTATTTGCATTTCAAGTGTTATTACATTTCCCAGTTTCCCCTCTGCAATCCTTCTCTCCTCTTCCCCCTCCCCACGCTTCTGTAAGGATGCTCCCCCAACTAACCACCCACTCCTGTCTCACCACCCTAGCATTCCCCTACAATAGGTCATCAAGCCTTCACAAGACCAAGGGCCTCCCCTCCCATGGATGCCAGATAATGTCATCTTCTGCTACATATGCAGCTGGAGCTATGGGTCCCTCCATGTGTGTTCTTTGGTTGGTGGTTTAGTCCCTGGAGCTCTGGGGGTGTTTGGTTGGTTGATATTTTTGTTCTTTCTAAGGGGTTGCAAACCCCTTCGGCTCCTTCAGTCTTCTCTCTAAGTCCTCCATTGGGGACCCCATGCTCAGTCCAATGGTTGGCTGTGAGCATCCACCTCTGTATTTGTCAGGCTCTGGCAGAGCCTCTCAGAAGAGGACTATATCAGGCTCCTATCCACAAACACTTCTTGGCATCAGCAATAGTGTCTGGATTTGGTGTCTGCATATGGGATGGATCCCCAGGTTGGGCAATCTCTAGATGGTCTTTCATTCAGTCCTTGCTCCCCACTTTGTCCCTGTGTTTCCTTTAGACAGGAGCAATTCTGGGTTAAATTTTTTTGGGATGGGTGGGTGGCCCCATTTCCCAACCATGGGCCATGTCTAACTTCTGGATATGGTATCTATAGGTTCTCTCTCTCCTTTGTTGGGCATTTCAGCTAATGCCATCTCCAATGTGTCTTGGGATATTCTTGCTTTCTTGGCATCTGAGACTATCTGGTGATGACGCCCAGTTCTCCATCTCCCATTGCTATACATCTCTTGTGGGACTGTATAAGGGTATCCTGGTTCTTAGGTGGGTGTGGGCCTGGAACCCAAGACTCCAGGGGAGAAATGGCAGCTGTTCAGCCACATCCCCAGAACCCAGGGTCCTGACACCCAGTCTAGTCTCCATGGACCTACATTGTTCAGTCACGTAGGCCATTACAGTCCCTCCCAAAGTACACAGGTAGAGGGCGTGACTACAGGCCTCAGGCCCTAGAGAGATTTACATACTAATGAAGGTCAGAGGGCAGAGCCAATTAAGCATTCTTCCCCAGACCCTCCCCGTTTCTCTCTCCCTATTTAACTCAGGTCTGCCCTGAGTTTCACAAGGGTGGGGGGTACATCCAGAGCCATCTACCATCCCAGGAAAATAAACCTTTTGGAACCAAGGACTTTCTTGTGTCTTTGGGGCCTTCCACCACCAAAGCCTCAGGCCTTCAGAACTCCAGACCTTTCTCCTGTTTGTGGGACCCTCTGTGTGGAAAGCCTCCAGGACTCTGGCACTGTGGCTTTTTCCCACAACCTCTGTTCTTCCCCTGTCTTCTCCAATATCTGATCCTACCATCCTTTTTCCCTCTCCATGCTCTCTTCCTCCCCAGTCCCTCCCATGATTATTTTGTTCTCCCTTCTAAGTAAGACTGAACACTTTTGTCTACCTTCTTCTTAAGCTTCACATGGTCTATGAGTTGTATCATGGGAATTCTGAGCTTTTTGCCTAATATTCACTTATCAGAGAATGCATACCATGTGTGTTCTTTTGTGACTGGGATACTTCACCCAGGAAGATATTTTCTAGTTCCATCCATTTGCCTAAGAATTTCATAAAGCTCTTGTATTTATCATTGTGGAAATGTATCACATTTTCTGTATGCATTCTTCTGTTGAAGGACATCTGGGGTGTTTCCAGCTTCTGGCTCTTATAAATAAGAATGCTATGAACATAGTAGAACATGTGTCCTTATTATATGTTGGAGCATCTTTTGGGTATATGCCCAAGAGTGATATAGCTGGGTCCTCAGGTAGTACTATGTAAAATTTTCTGAGGAACCGCTGTTGTTTTCTTTTTGCTAGAGTAACTTTTATCAATTTTATTTTGTTAGAATATCCAGTTAATTTGAACTTCAAGTATGTGGAATAAAAGTATCTATGCTACATACAGAATTAAAAAAATGTTAATGTTATTACTACCTATCAAGATTTTTGTTCCAAGTACAAATGTATAAAAACAAAAAGATTAAATATATATTAACTTTTTATGTCCTTTACATTTTATTAAATTGTTATTTTTAATTAATTTAATCTAGTTAACTTGAGGTTCTCAATACACACACACATACACACACACACACACACACACACACACACACACACACTTGGTTCTTTATCTTTTTTGGGATTTAAGTTAGAGTTCTAGAATGAATATAATATGGTATTTTCTCAGTGTTCTACTAATTTGCTATTGGTTAATAGCAACCTTGCATCATATAAAATTTCACACATATATATTTAATGTACTTTACTGGATCAATGCATGTACTTTATACTTACCTGTGTTAATAAAATTTTATTGTATCTTAGAATCACCACCGTTTCTTATAATTTCTCTTGTCCTTTTATCTCCATTTACTCTTCCATTTTAATTTGTCTGGTCTTGTTATTCTTTTAGAGTTGCTTATTTGAAAGAAATGTAAGTGCATAGGCGTATTTTTGTGAAAGTGTATGTTTATGTATTTAGAAGTCAGAGGTGATGTTAGGTTTCATCTTCTATTACTATCACTCTCCACTTTATTTGGTGGGATAAGGCCTCTCAGTGAACCTAGACTTGACCAGTTTGGTTAATCTTGTTGGTCAAGATGTCCCAAGATTTCTTATTTGCCCCCTCCCCCTGTCCCAAGCCCTGGAATTATACAGTAGCACATTCCTGGAATTTACATGGGTACTGGGTATCCAAAGTCAGGACTTCATGGTTACATGGCAAATACTTTATTAATTTTAAAGTCTCCTGAATCCTCCCAAATATAAGTTGTCTATGAGTGTGTGTATTTGTGTTTGAGACAGGCTCTTACTCTGTGGTCTAAGTTGGATTGCAACTCATACTCCTATCTTAACATCTCCATTATTGGGATACTAGATATGTACTATCTAAGTTACTTTGTTTGGTTGGTTTTTTGGTTTTGTTTTTCGAGACATGGTTTCTCTTTATAGCCGTGGCTGGCCTGGAACTCACTCTGTAGACCAGGCTGGCCTCGAACTCAGAAATCCACCTGCCTCTGTCCCCACCCCCCGCCAAGTGCTGGGATTAAAGGCGTGTGCCACCACTGCCCGACAAACTGAGTCATCCCTGTCTAAATTACTTTGTATCAAAAACATCTGCAATGCTCTTCGTACATGATGAAAAATGTCCTTCTATACAAAATTTAGTTAAGATTCAAGATCAGTAAAGTTGTGTGGGTGCCAAGGGAGAGGTGTGAGAAGAGAAAAGATGGGAAAAGCATGATTAAAATATATTGTGTGAAAATTAATCCAAAGCGAAAAATGATGCAAGACTTTGTTTACCATGAACAATAGTTTATTTTTTTTAGATTATGTATGAGAACCATACTATCGATCAGATTATTAATTTCCTATAATGAAACATTAATTTTGATCTCTCTGTAATCAATTAATACATCTTTTTTTGCTGATGGTTTAAAATCTCCTCTATAAATTTCCATAAATGTTAGTGATTATTTTACATGAAGATATGTGGGTCCCTCTGATTTTGATGTCTTTTTAACTGCAGAGTCTTTTAGATAATACTGTCATATTTCTGAACATTTTGCTTGCTCTTTCTCTTGGCTCTATTTCTAAAACTAGTATTTAAAAATGAACCTTAAATATGCTCCTTTAATCTTGCACATTTTCTTACATTTTCAAAACAGAATCTTTGCAAAATTGAGTCTTGAGAAGTCATTCAGCTATCCCATGGTATTTTCTCTGTACCTCTTCTGTTATATAAACTTACTTTTGTCTTACATAATTCATTAAACAAATGACTCCCATTATTTATTATTTTACTAGTTATTTAGTTTATCGATTATGTCTGTCATTTCACAAATACAACTTCCTTTCTGTTAGCAATTTTTCTATTCCAAACTTAGTTCTTTTAAACTTTTTAAAGTTTAATATTTTTATTCTGAGAATTTTTGGAATGAAATTTGATTATTAGATGATATTATCTGAAAACAAAACAATGCTAGTATTTTAAAAAAAGATTTCGGAGTACATTGTATGTATCTTCAAACACATCAGAAGAGGGCATCGGATCCCGTTACAGATGCTTGTGAGCCACCATGTGGTTACTGGGAATTGAACTCAGGACCTCTGGAAGAGCAGTCAGTTCTCTTAACCACTGAGCTATCTCTCCAGCATGATATTAGTATTTTAATTGAGTTTAACAGTATACACAATTTGCTTCTGGGAAGAAATACAGACATTTTCTCAGTGACCAAGTTTGATGTGAAGAACTCTCTATTTTGTTGTTTTGAGGTACATTTATTGAAAAATTCTATGCTTCGTCTGATAATATTGATCTTGTTCAAATATATTCAGTCTACAGATCAATTAGAGATCATTTACTGGATATAGAATATGAATATAATTTAAGCCACCTATTAAAGAGGAATTTGTGAAGTGGCACAGGTGGGGAGACAGTTCATCTTTAGACAAGGGAAGTAAGACTGTGTCCTAAGGCAATTCTTTCTTTTTTTATAGCTATGTGAACAGACTACTTTTGGGGTTCTATTTGATTTATCTGTTTTCTGGATCAAAGTCCTCAATTATTTCTTTAGTATAGAAAACACAAAGAGTATCTACATGTTGCCACACAATGATTTAAACCTAACATCATGGACATGCACATATAAAACATAATGTTTTAGGGAAATAGGACATGCACGTAGAAAAATGCTAGTATCTAAATAGTTTTTACTGAGTGAATCTTGTTTTTCAGGGACTGTTCTAGGTTTTAGTTTCTGTAAGGGTGTAGTCTAATTAAATACATATTTTTTGATGTTGATTAAAACATGATACAGAGGAGATTCCATTTCCAGGTCTGCTATTTCTCTTATGATCAATGTGTTCAGAAATCCAATCTGAGGGACAGTGGAAAAGTCCTATTACTAAAAGATCCATATTATATATGACTCGTTCACACTATGCTTTCAATATTCTTTGAAAATGTAAGTACTTTCTGGAATTCTGAGTCTTCAACTAACCACATGTTAATACACACTGATTTCCCATTTAATCATCTTTCTGTGTGTCACAAAGGAGCTAGGGAAGCTTGCCATTAATTATTGCCATAATCAATGGAACAGTATGAAACTACAATGATACTGTGGCACAGTCGGATGGCATATGCTTATGGCATATGATGAGCCACAATGACATGCATAGTACTGAACAAAGCCTTTCTCATTCCCAACGCCTTCAAAAATAGTATACGGAGTCCATTTCTAATCGTTTGTCCAAACACAGCTTCCTCACTTATACTTGCTTACTGTTCTTTCTGCTGGAGGGCTAGGAGCTTCCAAATTTTTATTCTCTTTCAAAGAATGAGAGTCTATATTACCCTGTACAGGTTGCCAAAACAACAGGACTCCATAATTAAGAGACTTATTAGATTTATTAGTAAGGATACCATGTAAGAGAGATAAAATATGTGGCTAAATGCAGGCAAGGCAGTTCCAGATGCTACTCAATTGGCCACTTCCTTGAATGCTCACCCATAGGAGTCTGAAAGAGTTGTCCCAGCTTGCCACCACTCTTAGTCAGAAGACTCAGCCATGAGGTTATTAAAAATTTAATTTTTAATGCCTAGTCTACATAGTCTATATTGGAATGTAATAATTTTTTTGGTCTCTTGGGTCTCTTCTCCTTTTGCTTCCATTGACACTTGCTTCTGCATGTATGCAATGCATCAACCATTCCTCAGAGCACTCAGCAGTGCGTGAGAACTGGAGAGAAGCCTATTATTTTCTGGACCTTAGAAACAGAAGGAGGCTGTGATCTGCTCCAGTTTACTCAAGCAGCAGCGTTTCAAAAAGGCTTGAGGAAGTGAGGAGGTGCTTCAGGCTGAGACTGCACAATTTGTCCAAAGTACATAAGGTCGAAGAAAACAATGAATCACTGTTCCATAATCGCCACACTGAATCCAGGGCAGTGTTCTCTTTACAAAGATAAATTTACTTGAGAAAGGGCAGGAAGAAATACTATGAGGAGTATTTGGAAGTAAACACTGTTTTGATAAGCCTTTAGAAGAGGAATTTTGCAAGACTACACATTGTCAGAGCAAGAGTGAATTAAGGGAGGTTCTCTCCATTTATTTATTCTCTTTCTTTTCATTTTAAATTTTAATTTCTATTTTTTTTTAACAGAAGAGGATCCTGGGCAATCTGTCCTGCAACTGTCGGTACCCTGTTGTGCATCCTGCTGCTTGGGTAGCTCCAGATGGTTACTGATGGACCAGGTTACTTCTCCTCTTGATTCCAAGATTTCAAATGTGACCAAGATGACCATACAGAGTGACTATAGATCTCACATTGTTTTTTAATACTTGAGCTCATACAAGGCTCATTAATTTTGAAAACACAAGCTGATATATCTCTAAGTACAAGGCATGAAGCATGTGTGACAGCACATAGAACTGCTGAGTCACAAATGACTCTACCTAAATTGACAAGGTGCCTCTGTTCTTTGCTCTGTCCACTGGGTGTCCTGTTGTAAAGTCACTGCTACTTGTTCTGCTCTGCTAACTAACCAAAAGAAGATAGTAAATACTAAACTTATTTTTTCTATCTAAAGAAGGTGATGATGACCAATAATTATTTGTCATGTGGTGATTTAGTGAAATAGAGGAAAAAACCTTTTTCCATGTGATTTTAATGACTAAAAATAATAAGAGAGGTGAACTGTCACCACAAAAGACATTTGGAAATATATTCTGAAGACTAGAATTTAAGTTGATAGCCATGTTTTTTATCAATTTCTAAGCTTCTATTTTTTCTATAAAACAAAAATATAAGTCCAAAATTGTCTTATTCATTAGCCTACAACATTTTCTTCATACCCATGTTTTTTTTTTTTTGGCATTTTGATTATAATCCAATGGATGACATCACCTCTCTCAGTTCAATGAATCAGTTTCAACCTACATAATTAATTATTTTCCTTTGGCACAATTCAGTGTATTAACAACATCAACATAGCACAACTTTGAAAGTTACAATTTTAAATATTTCTCAATATTCCATAATTTAGCAGACATAAATCAGGATCCAGCAAAGTGAGAATTCATTATCCCAAATATTAACTCTCCAGGTATATCTTCCTGTCTCTGTAGTTCAAGTATAGACTGACTGTTTTGTTTTTAGTTCTTACTACTGCGTCCTCTATTCAATTCAATCTACCACTTCTCTCTATTGTCTCATTTCTACACATCTTTTTACATCCATTCACGTTCACCACTATGTTCATCATATGTGCATGTGTGTGCTCTGTGTACGTATGTGAATGAGTGTATGTGTGTGTGTGTTTAAAGGCATGCAGTTGATAACAGGTGTCACTGTCCTTTGTTGTATACTGAGACCTGGTTTCTACCTGAGCTTGATGTTCGCAGCCTGAGCTACTCTCACTTGCCATGTCGCTCCTAGGAGTCTCCATTGATGCCTCCATCAAGCTCACTGAGCTTTTAAGTTGCTTCAGTAGATTGTAGTCAGGTCCTCTTGCTTGTAGCATAAGTATTTTATCCATCGATCCTTTGCTCCATCTTGCTTTTCACCAGTCTTAGAGACTTTAATTCATGATCAAAGTTTGTCAATAAATACATTCATAATCACTTAAACTTTTTATACTGAAGGCAGTAGGATCCCAGATATTGCTTTTAATACCTATTGCCAGTGAATACACATACACATTCACAACAGTTACTATGAACATCATTTGACCATTTGTAATCATAAATGACACTCAGCATTAATCAGAAGTTTGTCCTTATTTCTCTTCTGAACTTCTATATAAACATGTGACAAAAATCTAATCTAATCGATTATTATTATTATCATACTATACATCATGTCTTCTTCTAATAATAGACAACCCTGTAGGATCACACCAAATTGAGCAACCATTGTGGATGTAGCAGAGGCTTTCAGGAAGAAGACTTTCCTATCTTTCCCCTCTGTCTCTCTGGATGCTTGGTTCTCCTTATAGTTGCTGCCTTTCTAGAGGTTCGTCAGGCTTCTCAGAGAAAGCAGCCTGTGGCACTGGGTTGATTCTATTCTTTAGCTCCAAGCTCAAAGACTATTAGCTACACTGTCTGTCCATTCTAAGAAAGACTGGCCCTTACCCATAGAACATTTTCACAGACTCTGTTATTTTGGTTTCTAGTTTCTTGTGACTCTATTTTTCTTTTTTTACTTGCATCTATCTTTGTGGATTCATGAGTCTACTTACCTCCTGTCTCTGTCTTTGGAGAAATAAGTCAGGAACAAGGTTTGTTTTGTTTGCCAATTTATCTGTCCCCGATGTCTTGCATGGAGCTTATGTGATTGCCAGGTTGATCTTCTCACTGTTACTGTCGGCTGACACCTTTCCATGGTAAGAGTAAATGAGAAAAGCACGAGATAACCTCTGACCTAACAGTTTCCAAAATCTGGTCTGGGAATATAATAGTCTAAGATAAACATATCAGAAAGAAGAAAGAGGATGACAGAATGAAGTCTCCTTGTTTAACTCAGAACAGCTTTTTTTTGTGATGCCTGTGGAACACTTACTGGATGCTAAGCCTCAGGAGTCTGAGTAACACTGATTGGAGTGCTGAGGATGCGCTCTATTAGAAGAATCTTTAAGTGGGATCATAATGCTTGCTGGAGGATTATGTCTATATTGTTTCTGAATAAAGGCAATATTTGTCATGTGCGTTTTATGTTGAAAAGAAAATTTCCAGCACCATGTGCTCTTAATGATTAGCCAGACCTTCTTGTTTCATTTATTAATGTACAAACTTCCATATTGCCATCACAATAGATTTCAGAATTTAGACAAAATGCGTGTTAATGACTCTTGTCCTTGAGTGTTAAATAGCAACTGACACAGAAGATTTTGACAGTTTACTATAAAAAGGCAGAAAGTGAAAGATAACTGATGAGTTTGTTACGTAATAATGAATGGTTTTCCTTAAAGATTTTCATCAGTGAGTTTCTCAGAAACATTATAATTTATTCAATTTTGAATTTGACTGAACCAAACACTTGCCTCATAGTGATCATCCACTTAATGCTTATTACATTATTATATGAAGAAGTCAGTTAAATTTTATAAGTGATTATACTTCTACATTGATATTTCATTATAATTTAATAGCAGAATTAGGAGATATACAGTGGTTCTGTTATTAAACCCACTTAACAAATAACATGATGGAAAATCATACTGTGTAAGAAACTTTGTGTCTTCAGTAGTGTCTGCTTCAATGATTATACACATCACCTAGCTCAGGTAAGCATAATTATTTTCTTTTTTTTATTGGGTATTTTATTAATTACATTTCAGATGTTATCCCTTTTTCCCATTCCCCCTCATAAACCCCCTATCCCATCCCATCCTTCCTCCTCCTTATTCATAATCATTTTCTAAGCATGCAAATAGAGGTCAAGAAATAAAAAAACACATAGATGGACAAACCCCAGGGAACACTGCCCCTTTGCCAATAGCCTGTTCTTTTGCTTTTTGTTTCTATTTCTCAAATTTTATATTTTCTTTTCAATTTTTTATATTGTCACTTTCTTTCTTTCTTTCTTTTTTCTTTCTTTCTTTCTTTCTTTCTTTCTTTCTTTCTTTCTTCCTTCCTTCTTTCCCTTCTTCCTTCCTTTCTTTCTTTCTTTCTTTCTTTCTTTCTTTCTTTCTTTCTTTCTTTCTTTCTTTCTTAATTTCTTTCTTTCTTTTGACAGGACTTTTCTATGTGTCCCAAGCTGTCCTGGAACTCAGTATGTAGAGCAGTTTGGCTTTGATCTCACAGATCTTCCTGCTTTTGCTTCTCAAGTGCTGAGATTAAAGGCATGTGGCACTATTCCACACTTTCTCTACCTTCTTTTGATACTGTCAAGAACTGAGGTTTCTTGAGATATTTGTAGGTTATAGTTAAAAACTGGACTGTCATGGACTCTATGACAAGTATCGCACATCATTCCAATGGTTCTTATTCAAATTATGCTAAGAAAACATGACTCTTGAACTAGCCAATAAGCACAGGTGTGTTTCTATTGTGGTGTTTAACACACACAAAATTCAAGTACATAATACTAGCTAGTAGTAAGGTAGAAATAGAGAAATTTCTGATCCATGATCAATCCTTATTCAAAGGCAGGGCTAGTTAATGTATTGTAATTATGCAACAGAAATTGTACTTTTAAAAAAAGGCTACCATCCTAAAGAAAGGCAGAAAATATTCTTATCCCCAAGAACCTAATAAAGAATGTATAATATAAAACTAAAATAAGCGAGATAAAGGTGGATTGGGAATATATATTCATTGATTGAGACCTTGTTTAGAATATGGAAAAAACTGGGCCACTCCCTCACACACACTCACGCACACACACACACACACACACACACACACACACGAGAGAGAGAGAGACAGAGACAGAGACAGAGACAGACAGAGAGAGACAGAGACAAAGAGAAGGAGGGAAGGAAGGGAGGGAGAGGAGGAGGCGGAGGAGGAGAAGGGGGAGGAGGAAACCCAAAAGCTAAATGTGGTAAGTGTAATGAAGAACATGTGTTCTGTCACCTCTTGATGTACAAGACTATATGCACTATATAAGAAAAAGGCAGAGTAGTTTAAGAGGCAGAGTAGTTTTTGGAGGATGAGATGCCTGCACAGACATGTTCATTAGAGAAGAGGGAGATAAAAGGGTTAATTTTTCATAATATTTATATTGATTATTTGAGAATTTCCCATCACAAACCCCTGCACACTGTATTCCTAGTCTTCCTATATGCTCCCCCAACACTTGTGACCTCCTGCAAGAAGAAGAAAAGAAGAAGAAGAAGGAGGAGCAGGAGGAGGAGGAGGAGGAGGAGGAGGAGGAGGAGGAGAAGAAGAAGAAGAAGAAGAAGAAGAAGAAGAAGAAGAAGAAGAAG
>NW_021604576.1:14812040-14838931 GCF_004785775.1 Grammomys surdaster
AGAAGAAGAAGAAGAAGAAGAAGAAGAAGAAGAAGAAGAAGAAGAAGGAGAAGGAGAAGAATGTTGCCTGTATACTCATGGTTAAATTCTCAGTGGCCGGCCGCTTAATGAAAACTAAGTTCTTCCCCATCAGTACCCACTACAGTAGCCATCAAATTGAGGAAAGCTGTACCTCAGCATCCTTAATCACAATTTTTAAGAGTTCTCTTTGGTGGCAGAGAAGGGGATATTTTAAGCAAAGTGTTAAATAGGCAGGAGTCAAAATTTTGGTCTCAAAACATTCAAACTGATATTTTTTTTAAGGAAAAAATGATATAATAGTGATGCCATCTTGAGAAAAATCACCCTGAATACCATGCAGAGGCAACACTATGTCAGTAGGTAAAAGTGCACAAGAGTCAGTATCTGAATGATAATGGAAACATGGAAATGGTACTTTTAATATTAACTCTAATGAATGAATTCCACATGGTGCCAAGGTATGATACATTAAGGATCTGTTTGGTCATACGTTATGCTTCCCCCAAGACACAGTGATTATTAATTATATTACTGGTAACAAATATAACATAACTTGAATAATGTACTAAAGCATTTCCATGTACAAAAAAGCATTAGTTCACAAATTCCTTGGTGGGAGGCAGAATATTTAATCAGTGCTAATTATCCCAACATAATTTGTAGAATAAATGGCTTGCCTGCTACTGTAAATACAATATTTCAGAACTTTACATTTCTTTTAATGATTGTATTTCTCAAATTTAGTTTCAATTGTCTGTCTTAAGTTTCTCAATAAGAATTTTGTGTATAAGACCCACTTGTCTGTTTTCTTATTGCAGTCCAATTTGTGTGTGTGTGTGCATGCATGTTTGTGTGTGTAAAGAAAAAGTCTTACAATGTACTATGTAGAATTCTAGGCAGTCTGGAAATTCACTGTATGTAATAGTCTCGCTTTGAACTTGAAGTGATGTTCCTGCCCCTGTAGTCTGAGTGTTGAAATTATAAGAGCGCGCCAGCATATCCAGTAAATCTATGATTTTACTGTTACCCAAAACTTAACTCTAGATAATCAATTCTCATTTCTTTGGAAAATTTTATTCCACTAAACAGAAAGCAGATTGCTCATTTTTTTTATTAGGTAACATATTGTAAACCTTTTACTACTCTTAGAATGATTATGGCAATATTCCTTTTAATAAATGACCAAAACACAAAACAAAATAAAGGAACAAAAAATATTGCAGTGTTGTGGGTCAAAAGCCTTCTGAATAAAAACTGCCAAAACACAGAGCTGCACAGTCAGAGTGCAAAGCTGTAGTTGAGCCTTTTCAAGCTAATGGGTAAATAATCTGTTGTCAAAATTAGTTATTGTGTAGTCATGTGTATTTATATGTTAGGCTGAAGTGACTTGGAGGTTGCTATGGCTTGGTGGGTAATTAATGTAGCTAAAAATAGGCACACTGCAGAAAGATGTGGACTTGAGAGCTAGCAGTATACTTTAATCCTTCTTATTTTGTGTGTATTAGTTTATTTTGTGAAAGTTGACCTTGTTGATGAGTTATATACTGTTCTGGAAAGATGTGAGAAGAAAAAACAATTCATTCAGATGGAGTGAATTTAAAATCAGACATGCAGTAATTAAGTTGCGTAAATTTAAATTGGCAGGATTTTTTGCAGTACATGGCAGTTAATACTTAGACATTCAACTGGAAGTTGGTAGAGAATCATAGCTATGGTGTGCTTAGAAGTATATGAGACATCCTGGTCACAAGCCTCCTACTAAGGCTCCTGGATTAAAGCAGAATTAAAAACATAAAGAGTTGGGGACAGTTGATTATTTCAAGACAATTGCATTTTCTGGACACAGCAGATAAGTTTCACATATGAACTTACAGTCATTGTGACATTATGGACAAGGCATGTATAAACTCAAGCCAGACAGAAATCCAGCATAGAAAAGGAGAGGAAGATGTAATATCTGACTATCTGACTAACTGTGGAGATACTGAGCATCGATAGTTGGTAGAAGAGGGAGTCTTGACATCACCCCCCACTCCCCGCAGACTGACAACTCTGTACTGTCAAGAGTAGTGGGGCAACACAAACTGGGATTGATGGAAAAAGAAAAGAAGAGAAATTAAAGTTTGGTAGTTAAGGAGATAGGGGTTAGCTAGGAGGACTTGAGGAATGGAAGTGAATACAATCTAAGCATGTGACTTGAAATTCTCAACGATTTACTTGAAATATTATTCTAACAGTGTGAAAGGTAGAAACTTTCAATGACTGTGCAATAGAGTGTTTAATCACTAGAAGTGAATGATAAGAATCAGCATGTATACATATATATATATATATATATATATATATATATGCTAAATACACAAACACAACCACTCTGTCTGTATAATATTACTAGCATGTACAATTTTGGAGCTGACTAATTGGTATTGGATAGCAGTTGATATTTGATAGCCAATTGGATTGTTCTTCCCTGGGGAAGACTCTTTCTCCTGCTCTTAGCATTTATTTGCCTATAGTTCACTGTTTAATACTGAGGCCTGTTGGGTCTATTCCCATTAGGAAGTCTATTGCTATTGTCTTTATTCAGCTTAAGTTTAGGCAGTAGTGTTGATAAGAATTTATGGGTGTAGCTTCTGATGTTTCTAGGAGATACAATACCAGAGCTGTTGGGAGCCGACTCCTAGCAGAAAGGGGCTATCATCTTTGCAGCCATCTCGAGCCATATACCCTGACAAGAGACTTGCTTTTCAACAGCCTACAACAGCTGATAAACATCTTGTTTTTCTCACATATCTTGTTTTGCTGTTTAGTGCCCCCAGATGCTAGGCACATGTGGTATCCATGCTGCAAGACACATTACATAGTGCCTTCAGCTGTGTTCCCCTGCTTGTCCACGAGGGCAAGGCACGTGGTAAAGCATATAAATACCCAGGATTTCCTTTCAACAAGGAGAGATCAGACCCTCTGTCTTATCTCCATTCTTAGTGTCTTCTTGAATCTCCATCCTCACTCTCTCTCTTGCTAGACACTGACCCTCGAATCAGAGCAGCAGCTCAGGCCATTACATAGTGGCCCCTAAACATGGGGCAGAATGGGCTGGGACACATAGCAAATACGTTGGCTGTTTTCATATTCACAATGATTCCTGAGACTTAGGTATAGGAGTGTGGGAGCTGTTTTGTACATATATCTTTTGGGACTGGGTTCCACACCTCTGCACATTTTCAGTTTCCTGACATATACCAGGTTGATCACTACTATTTGTGTTTGTTTTCTTGCTTATTCCTTGACTATTTGCATCTATTGTATTGCTAGTTCCTCAATCTAGAACTGACCTTAATATTTGTATGTAATTAAAATTATATAAAAGCAAAAAGGAGGAGGAGGGATGGGATGGGGGTTTATAGGGGGGATGGGGAAGGGGATAACATCTGAAATGTAGATAAATAAAATATCCAATAAAAAAAGAAAAATAGATTCAAGTTAAAAAAAAGAGAAAGAAACAGAAAGCAAAAAAAGAGCAGATGTGTTTTGCAGTGAGTGGTGGTAAGCCAAATTATATAAGTCCTTTAGGAAAAGAAATAGGAAATAGTTTAGGAGTATTTTAGCCATTGACAACATAATTTATACTATAGAATTTTAAATTGAAAATATCAATCATACATAAAAAATCTTAAATTAGAACAATATCTTTGTACTTTGTAATAAATTTTAACATAACATTTACATAGTTTTGTTCTTTTATTAACTGGATTAGTTTATTTCTGGACTTTCTTTGTTTAACATCCTTTCAAAGCTCATCACAATGTTGTATTACAGTTTTTTTAATATTCAAAATTTTTGACCTCCTTCAAAAAAATGAATGAAATATTTCTTACTTTACAAAAATAGTTTTTTATTAGTAATACTTCAAGCAATTAAAAAACTACTTGTGTGTTTGCTGTGTGAGATATAGTATTGTTTTAATTACATAATATTAGAAAAAAGGATTTCTTTCTCTTGTTTCTAGTAAAGAAAAAGTTATACTGAAGAACAAATGTGTCTCTACCATTCAAGTATTCTATTCTTCTATTTCCACAGTCACATGGTTTGTTTCCTGGCCAGCACTGGATTTTTAGTCTACGAATATCAGTGACACACTGAGAATCATGCAGATAATACTTGTTAACATTCTGACCTCCAACCATTAATATCTTTCAAATGAATTTTCCATTTATCCCTTAGAACATAACATCTGTAACTTATGTTTATAAACTTGTAAGGCGTATTGAATTTTATCCTGGTAATTTTTTACAAAGAATAATACAAGCTGGAAGAGTGTTGTTTAATATCTACCCTCTATGGTTCAATGAATTCCTCCCCAAAATTTGATCATATCTGTTGTTTTCTTCTGACTGTCTGGCTTCTAGTTCTGTTCAGGGTCAATGTAGGTACTCATTAAACATTTGATAAGTAAAAGATCAGTGAATGGAGAACAACCTGGCTGTCAGATATTTTAAAGAAAACAGATTTTTGTAAGAAATGTGTCTTTATAATGTACCATTCCAAAGAAATTCCCAAATAATTCCTAAAACAGGGAAATAAATGTGTTTGCTTGTGGGGTGTATATATTAACACTTTTAGGATTCACTGAACATCTTCCATATGGCATTCACTGACACTGAGAGATGAATATGCTAGCAACAGCCATAAGGAATCTACAGACTCAATGCGATTGCCATCAAAATTTCAGCACAGTTCTTCACAGATATGGAAAAAGTGATTCTCAACTACATATAGAAAAACAAAAAACCCAAGATAGTCCAACAATTTTCAAGAATAAAAGAACTTCTGAGGCAACCACCATCCCTGACCTCAAGCTGTACTACAGAATGATATTAATAAAAACCTCATGGTATTGGTACAGAGACAGACAGGTCAATGAATGGAATAGAATCAAACACCCAGAAATATGTCTATACACATATGGACATGTAATCTTTGACAAAGAAGCCAAAGATCAAGTGTCCATATGTTTACAGGTCCATATTTGTGGAAAAATAGAAAGCATCTTTCACAAATGGTGCTGGTCTAACTGGAGGTTTGCATGTAGAAGAATGCAAATTGATTCAAATTATCTCCTTGTACAAAGATCAAGTTGAAGTTATCAAATACCTCCACATAAAACAAGATACAATGAATCTAATAGAAGAGAAAGTGGGAAATAGCCTTGAACACATTGGCACAGGGGAAAATTTCCTGAACAGAATACCAATGGCTCAGGCTCTAAAATCAGCAGTTGGCAAATGGGACCTCATGAAATAGAAAATGTTCTGAAAGGTAAATGACAATGTTAATATGACAAAATGACAATCTACAGATTGGAAAAAGATCTTTACTAACCCTATATCTGATAGAGGGCTAAGATCCAAAATATACAAAGAACTCAAAAAAGTAGACTCCAGAAAACCAAATAACCCAATTAAAAATGGGGCACAGAGCTAAACAGAAAATTCTCAAGAGAGGAATCTCAAAATCGCAAATAAATGAGAAGCATTTAAAGAAATGTTCAATGTCCTTAATCATCAGAAAAATGCAAATCAAAACAACTCTGAAATTCTACCTTATACTAATCAGAATGGCTAAGATCAAAAACTTAAGTGACACTACATACTGGTGAGGATGTAGAGACAGAGGAACTCTCCTCCATTGCTGGTGGGATTGCAAATTTTTAAAACCACTCTGGAAATCAATCTGTTGATTCCTCAGAAATTTGGAAATAGATCTACTTGAAGATGCACCTATACTACTCCTGGGTCTATGCCTAAAAGATCTTTTACCTTATCATGTGCTCCACTATGTTTATAGCAGCCTTATTTGTGACCAAAAACTGGAAACAACTCAGATGTCTCTCTACAAAAGAATGGATACAGAAAATATGGTTCATTTACACCATGGAATCTTAAACAGCTATTAAAAGGAGGATATTATGAATTTTGCAGGCAAATGGGTGGAACTAGAAAATGTCACCTTGAGTGAGGTAACCCAGACTCAAAAGGACATAAATGGTATGTACTAACTAATAAGCAGATATTAGCCAAAAATTTCAGTATACTCATGATATAACTCACAGACTACTGGAAGCTTAACAAAAAGTAAGTTCCAAGTGTGGCTACCTGAAACCCACTTAGAAATGGAACAAAATAATCATGGGAGGCTGAGAAAGAGAGGAACTTGGGTGGAGGAAAGGAAAGAGGAGGCTAAAAGGAGAGGCAGGGTCAGGTATAGAGACAGGAGGGATGCCCATAGGGCCAGGATAAGGAATAGAAATATGCTGCAATGGGGGCTATGGGACAAAGGGAACCCCTAGAAAGTCCCAGAGACCTGGGATGTGAGAGGCTACCAGGACCCAATCTAGATGACATTAGCCAAAATGCCTAATAGTGGGGAGATGGAATCAGAAGAAACCACCTCCAGTAGGTAGACAGGACCCGCAGTGGAAGGATAGAGCCACCCACCAATCTTCAATATTTTTAATCCAGAATTGTTTTTATCTAAAGGAAATGCAGGGACAAAAATGGAGCAGAGACTGAAAAAAAAAGTCTACCCAGTGGCCAGCTCAACTTGGGATCCATCCCATGTGTGCACAGCAAATCCTGACACTATTACTGAGACCGTATTGTGCATGTAGATAGGAACCTGGCATAGCTGTCCTCTAAGAGGTTTTACCAGCAACTGACTGAGAGAAATGCAGATGCTTACTTATAGCCAACCACTGGAGAACGTGGACCCATATGGAAGAGTTAGAGGAAGGAGGATTGTAATCCTATGGGAAGAACAACAGTGTCAATTAACCCAGGCCCCTCAGAACACTCAGAGACTGAGCCAAAAATTAAGGAACATACATGGGCTGGTTCATGGTCCTGGACACAGGTATAGCAGAGGACTGCCTTGTATGGTCTCAGTGGGAGAGGATGCACATAATCAAGTGGAATCTTGATGTCCCAGAGAAGAAGGATGCTCGTGAAGGTGAGGTGGGTGTCAGTGGGGAGGTAGGGGAGCACTCTTTCAGAGCTGGTAGTGAAGAAGGGATGGGGTGAAGAACTCTGGGAGAGGGACCAAGAAGGGTTGCAATTTTTGGAATGTAAATAAATAAAATAATTTAATAATAATATAAAAGAAAGCTCAAAGTCTAGTGAAGGCGTAGATTTCACTGCAAGTCCATGTAGAAATTCGGAAGAATATGAATTCCAAATGCCCTTGGAGCCATGATGCTGATCATTTATTAAAGTTGTAGAATTTCATCAATATGACTATGAAAGAAAGTAGTGTTTCAACAAAGGAAACCACGTAAGTAGATAAAGGTTTGATCCATTTATGCTATTGTGTATACTATTAAAACAATTTAAAGAGGTGAATCAGAGGGCACGTTTGGACACTGACAGAGATTTTCTACTACATGGACCAATGAAATGCGAACAAAGATGTTCAAATATGATTCAAGTAAAAGGCAGAAAATATCTAGAAAAAAGAATCTGTGGCTTTACTAAATTTTCAAGAAGCAAATATTAAAAAAAGAAAGAAGCCCAATCAAAGAGGAAAATCAGAGGATGCTTTTTAACAGTATACAATTCATTAATTAGGAGAGTCTTGCATTAAAAGGAATTATGGATGAGTCTTTCCAACTGTTTTGAAATGTTTGACAACTACGAAGATTATTTAGAATGTTCTTAGACATTTGCAAGAAATGTTTCTATCAATTTCTTTTTGAAGGTTTCATTCATTTTTTGATAACAAAACATCTTGAAAATGTGAGATACTTGGAACATACACTGGAGAACATAAAAAATGGCACCCATACTAGATACATTCCCCTCCTGTCATTTCCCCTGTCCTCAGGTCACATCTCTATGATTACCTACGTCATTTAACCTCCATTAACCTCAAGACTGACATTTCATTCTACTTCCAGTCTTGATGCAAATGCAACATTTTCACCCTACCTTCAAAGTTCCAACCCCCCCACGGGGGGGGGGGCATGTCCACAATGAAAAATTGTAGAAATCTGAAGAAAAATATCTCATGAAAACCTGTCTAATCGTTGAGCATCAATAGCTGATGGCGTTGTAAGCTGGCCTTGTAGCTTTGTGCTGTGTAAGACTTTCAAATTCACAGTAGATGTCATTATAAGTCCTCACATCGTTCATTTTTGGTGTCTACAACCTAAATGTACAAGCCATTGGCCACAGAATACACACACACACACACACACACACACACACGTACACTATTTATCAGAGGCTCATAATGTACAAAATTTGTATAAATATTTATGTTTAAAATAAAAATCCATATTTCTATCTTCTTATCTTTAGACAAATTCTGTTAATATATATATTTAGTTGTTTTTAATAAGAATGAATAAAATCTATGATATTATTCTCTTATTTTTAGGGATAGTGTAAAAAAGACGTGAGAGAGTGTTTGAGTGCTTTCAGAGTACTGAATTGCACTGTGAAAAACTGCTTCCACATGAACTGTGTAAGACAGTTTTACCTATTTCTTCATGATATTTAATTACTTATTGAAAACTAGGTCAATGCCTAGTTTACCCTATTTACATATGTGTGGGCATGTATGAACACACATATATAGTCTACATATGTATGCAATTATTGGTGTAAGTTTTTATTACATGAGAAGACAAATCTCATCTGTGTAGCCCATATACTTCATTCCTACTCCCTCTTATGTGAACTTGACATGAATATCATTCAGGCTAGCTTTGATTGGGGGCAGTCTTCTACAATGCTTCTACAATGGTTTTGGCCATGATTTTACTATTTCTTGTCAGATTCTTGTGGGTGATGGTTTGCATTCCACCTTGATCTATTCATGTTTGATGATAGATATCTAACAAAGATCTAACCAATATCTACTGGCTTGAAATTTCATATACACTTAATAAATATACAACTTGCCTCATTTTATATCTGCATAACAAATGGCATTAAACTCTATCCAAGCATATCTCATTAACATTTGTAAATTTTATATAATATACAATTTTGTTCAATTTTCAATATTTTTCAGCAGATCAAGGAACAATTTTTTTCTACTTGGATCTATGGGACTTATATCACCAAGAGATTAGCTATTCTATAAAAGGATTTCTCTAAAAGGTAAATATGTGTTTCTTTCAAATCCAAAAGGATCAGTGTGTTTGGGATAAGCAATGTACACTGCCTTTGAAGATGTCTGTAAGTATCCACAAAAGTGAGACTCTCAGCAGGTTTGCTTTTGCTCTTCTAAGCAGGTGCGGGCCACTTCAGATTTCCTCTCTCATTTTTCCTGCCCTCTTTATAATTCTTCTTGTGTTTGCCCACCTGTCACAACTCTTCTTGTCCTTCTGCCACATTCCAAGATCTCTCTGTCTCCAAACAGAGACCTTGTCATGAACTATGTTGATCTGTGAGCAACCGTCAACATCTGGAGACAATTCTATTTTTCTTCCCTATGTCAGTTAAAATGGAATACAATAAGATCATTTGAAACTAAAATGGCATGGTGTTGTTTGTCTATTTCCTTGTTGTCTGGAGATTCTATTAAGGGCAGTACCACCTATCCTTCAAGCACTAAGTCTCCATGCTAACATTTATCATTTTCAGGCAGTCTTTCCTTCATTACTTTGTTTTATTTTGCATTGAATTCATTAGTTAGTTGTGTTAATCTCTCTCATGTTTCACTTTGAGTTTATCTTTATATCAGCTAGTTGCATGAAAGCCTCTGTAAATCATGCTAACTGATAATTTTGATAAACTGTTAAAACATGATTTGATAAAAACTTATATTCAATGGAAATGATTCCTGTGTTGAGTTACTCATGATAATGTAATTACACCAGGATCATACTATGAAAGTAATTCTAATAATCTAATAAAAAGACCTTAGTTTAAAACACATAACATCATATACAATGATCTAAAATGAAATAAGAAATTATTTCAGTATATAACCAAATTAAAACATTATAAATTTTTATAAACCATTTGATAAACTATCAAATTAAGCCACATAAAATAAATGCAAGAGTATGCTCACAAAAATATAAATGGAAGTGGAGAAATAACTCAACAGTTCGGAGATTTAGAGTAAAATCAAATACTACTGTTTAACTAAAGGAATTTGACAGTACAGTGACTTCTAATGACATTCTGCTATACTTATAGATCAGTGCCTTATGTCATCAGAGATGCTTCCTTCTGCAGCAGATGGAACAAATATAGTGACCCAGAGCCAGACAATGTGCAGAGAGATGTTAGAACATTCAGCCCTAAATGGGATATCTAGAGTAAATCCCTCCCCTCAAGAATGAGAGCACCCCATGGAAGAGGAGCTAGAAAGAATATAGGATTCAGAAGGGATAGAGAACACCAAGGAAACTAGGTCTTCTACACACAATAGGGACAAAGCACATATGAACTCACAGACTGAGGCAGCGTGTACATGATGTACATAGAGTGCTTCAAATGGGATCCTATTGCTGCAAGGAGAATTGGACACATGGCTCATCCTTAACCAGAAGCTATTTACCATTGGTAATTACTTGCAAATGAAAATTTAGTTTTTTCCAACATAGTCTCACTGGGGAAACACATTACCCTCCAGGGTCGGCCACAAGTCAAAATACCCAATAGCATTTTTTCAGGATTCTTATCGTATAATGTTATGTCAAGTTTTTGGTTTTAACTTAATGATTTTATTTTTTTATTTTATTGGATATTTTCTTTATTTATGTTTCAAATGTTACTGTCTTTCCTGGATCCCCCCCGAATCCCCCTATCACATCTCTCTCCACCTGCTTCTGTGAGAGTATTCCCACACTCACCCATGAACCTACTCCTACCTCCCCACTCTCAAAATCCCCTAAACTGGGACATCGAGCCTTCACAGGACCAAGGGCTTCTCTTCCCACTGATTCCCAACAAGGCCATCCTCTGCTAAATATTCAGCTCGAGCCATGGGTCCTTCCATGTGTACTGTTTCGTTGGTGGTTGGATTAGGCCCTGGGAGCTCTGGTGCATCTGGTTGGTTGATATTATTGTTCTTCCTATGGGGTTGTAAACCCCTTCAGTTCCTTCAGTCCTTTCTCTAACTCCTCCATTGAGGACCCCATACTCATTCTAATGGTTGGATGTCAGCATCTGCCTCTGTATTTGTCAGGCACTAGCAGACCTTCTCAGGTGATAGCTATATCAGGATCCTGTCAGCATGCACTTCTTGGCATCCACAATAGTGTTTGGGTTTGATGACTTTATATGGGATGGATTCGTAGGTGGGGCAGTCTTTGGATTGCCTTTCCTTCAGTCTCTGCTCCAGACTTTGTCTCCATATTTTCTCCCATGAGTATTTTGTTCCCCTTTCTAAGGACAGAAGCACCCAGATTTTGGTCTTCCTTCTTCTTGAGCTTTATGTGGTCTGTGAATTTTATCTTGGCCATCTCGAACTTTTGGGCTAATATCCACTTATCAGTTAGTGCATACCATGTGGTTCTTTTGTGATTGGGTTACATCACTCAGGATAGTATTTTCTAGTCCCATCCATTTGCCTAAGAATTTCATGAATTCATTGTTTTTAATAGCTGAGTAGTACTCCATTGTGTAAATATACCACATTTTTTGTTCCATTCCTCTGTTGAAAGACATCTGGGTTCTATCTAGTTTCTGGCTATTATAAATAAGGCTGCTATGAACATAGACGAGCATGTGTCCTTGTTATATGTTGGAGCATCGTTTGGGTATATGCCCAGGTATCAATGGATCCTCATGTAATACTATGTCCAATTTTCTGAGAAACCATCAGACTAATTTTCAGAGTGGTTGTACCAGCTTGCAATTCAACCAATGGAGAAATGTTCCTCTTCCTCCACACCCTGGCCAGCATCTGCTGTCATTTGAGTTTTTGATCTCAGCCATTCTGACTGGTGTGAGGTGGAATCTAAAGGTTGTTTTGATTTGCATTTCCCTAATGACTAAGGATGTCGAACGTTCATTTCTTCAGGTGCTTCTTGGCCATTCTGTATTCTTCAGTTGAGAATTCTTTGTTTAGCTCTGTACCTCATTTTTTAATAGGGCTATTTGATTCTCTGGAATCTAATTTCTTGAGTTCTTTGTATATGATGGACGTTAGCCCTCTATCCTATGTAGGGTTGGTAAGGATCTTTTCCCAATCTTTTAGTTGACATTTTGTCCTATTGACATTATCCTTTGCCTTACAGAAGCTTTGCAATTTTATGAGGTCCAATTTGTTGATTCTTGGTCTCTGAGCATAAGCCATTGTTATTCTCTTCAGGAAATTTCTCCTCTGACTATGTGTTTCAGGCTCTTTCCCACTTTCTCCTCTATTAGTTTCAGTGTATTTGGTTTACTATGGTGGTCCTTGATCCACTTGGACTTGAGCTTTGTACAAGGAGACAAGAATGGATAGATTTGCATTCATCCACATGCTGACTGCCAATTGAACCAGCACCAATTGTTGAAAATGCTGTCTCTTTCCCAGTGGATGGTTATAGCTCCTTTGTCAAAGATCAAGTGACCATAGATGTGTGGGTTAATTTCTGGGTCTTCAATTCTATTCCATTGATCTTCCTGCCTGCCTCTATACCAATACCATGCAGTTTTTTTTATCACTATTGCTCTGTAATACAGCTTGTGATTCCCACAGTTCTCCTATTATTGAGAATAGATTTTGCTATTCTGGATTTTTTATTATACCAAATGACTTTGAGACATGCTTTTTCCTAACTCTATGAAGAATTGATTTGTAATTTTGAGGGGGATTGCAATTGAACCTGTAGATTGCTTTTGGCAAGATGGCCATTTTTACTATATTACTCCTGCCAGTTCATGAGCATGGGAGATCTTTTTTGTCTTCTGAGATCATCTTCAATTTCCTTCTTCAGATACTTGAAATTCTTGTCACACAGATCTGTCAGTTGCTTGGTTAGAGTCACCCCAAGGTATATTATATTATTTGTGACTATTGTGAAGGCTGTTTTTCCCTAATTTCTTTCTCAGGCTGTTTATTTTTTGAATATACAAAGGCTACTGATTTGTTTGAGTTAATTTTATATCCATTCACTTTGCTGAAGTTGTTTATCAGGTTCAGGAGTTCTCTGGTGGAATTTTGGGGTCACAAGTATATTATCATATTATCTATAAATTGTGTTATTTTGACTTTTTTCTTTCCAATTTGTATTCCTTTGACCTCTTTTTGTTGTCCAATTGCTCTAGGTAGAACTTTAAGTAATATATTGAATAGATAGGGAGAGAGTTGTCAGCCTTGTCTAGTCTCTGATTTTAATGGGATTGTGTCAAGTTTCTCTCCATTTAGTTTGATGTTGGCTACTGGTTTGATGTATTTTGCTTTTACTATATTTAGGTATGGTCATTGAATTCCTAATCTTTCTAAGACATTCACCATCAAGGAATGTTGAATTTTGACAAATGCCTTTTCAGCATCTTTGAGTTTGTTTATATAGTGGATTGCATTGATGGATTTCTGAATATTGAACCATCCCTGAATTCCTGGCATAAAGCCTTCTTGATCATGATGGATGATTGTTTTGATGTGTTCTTGGATTCAGTTGTGAGAATTATATTGAACATTTCTGAATCAATGTTCTTAAGGGAAATTGGTCTTTCTTTGTTGTTTCTTTATGTGGCTTAAGTATGACCATAATTATGACATCATAGAATGAATTCGGTGGTGTTCCTTTTGTTTCTATTTTGTGGAACAGTTTAAAGATTATTAGTATTAGGTCTGCTTTGAAGGTTTGATAGAATTCTGCAATAAACCTATTTGGTCCTGGGCTTCTCTGGTTGGAAGACTTTTAATAACTGCTTCTATTTCTTTAGGAGTTATGGGAATGTTTAGATGGTTTATCTGATCCTGATTTATCTCTGGCACCTTGTATCTGTCTAGAAAATTGCCCATTTCATCTAGGTTTTCCAATTTGGTTGAGTATAGGCTTTTGTCATAGGATCTGATGATTTTTTAATTTCCTCAGAGTCTGTCGTTATGTCTCCTTTTTCATTTCTGATTTAATTCATTTGGATGCTGTCTCTTTCCCTTCTGGTTAGTCTGGCTAAGGGTTTGCCTGTCTTGTTGATTTTCTCAAAGAACTAGCTCCTGGTTTTGTTGATTGTTTCTATCATTCTTTTTGTATGTACTTGGTTGAATTTCAGCCCTGAATTTGATTATTTCTTACTGTCTACTCCTCTTGGGTGTATTTGATTCTTCTTGTTCTAGAGCTTTCAGGTGTGCTGAAAGCTGGTAGTGTATGCTCTCTGCAGGTTCTTTTCGGAGGCCCTTATAGCTATTATTAGTTTTCCTCTTAACAGATCTTTCATTGTGTCTCATAAGTTTTGGTATGATGTGCCTTCATTTTCATTAAATTCTAAAAAGTCTTTAATTTCTTTTTATTTTCCTTGATCAAGTAATCATTGAGTAGAGCATTGTTCAGCTTTCACATATATGTGGGCTTTCTGTTGTTTTTGTTGCTATTAAAGACAAGAGATAATGCATGGGATTATTTCAATTTTCTTGTACCTGTTGAGGCCTGTTTTGTGACCAATTATATAGTCTGCTATATATATACGGAGAAGGTAACATGAGGTGCTGAGAAAAAGGTATATTATTTTTGTGATGAAATGCTCTATAGATAACTGTGAAATCCATTTGGTTCATAAAGTCTGGTAATTTCACTGTGTCTCTGATTAGTTTCTGTTTCCATGATCTGTCCATTACTGAGAGTGGGGTGTTGAAGTCCCCCATGATTATTGTTTGAAGTGCAATGTGTGCTTTGAGCTTTAGTAAAGTTTATTTCATGAATGTAGGTGCCCTTGCATTTGGACCATAGATTTTCTGAATTGAGAGTTCTTGGTAGATTTTTCCTTTGACGATTATGAAGTGTTCTTAATTTTTTTGATAACTTTTGGTTGAAAGTAAGTTTTATTCGATATTAGAATGGCCACTCTAGGATGTTTCTTGGGACCATTTGCTTGGAAAACGTTTTTCCACCCTTTTACTTTGAGGTGGTATCTGTCTTTGTCACTGAGGCGAGTTTTTGGTATGCAGCAAAATGCTGGGTCCAGTTTACGTACTGAGTCTTTTGGTCTATGTCTTTTTATTGAAGAATTGAGTCCATTGATGTTAATAGATATTATAGAAAATGAATGTTGCTTCCTGTTATTTTTGTTATTAGACGTGGAATTATGCTTGTGTGTCAATCTTCTTTTGGATTTGTTGGAAGATTACTTTCTTACTTTTTTCAGGTTGTACTTTCCCTCCTTGTGTTGGAGTTTTCCATTTATTAACCTTTGTAGGGCTGGATTTGAGGAAAGATATTGTGTAAATTTGGTTTTATCATGGAATATCTTGGTTTCTTCACCTATGGTAAATGAGAGTTTTGCTTGGTATAGTAGCCTGGGCTAGCATTTGTGTTCTTTTAAGTTTGTATGAGATCTTCCCAGGTTCATCTGGGATTTATAGTCTCTGGTGAGAAGACTGGTGTAATTCTGATAGGTCTTCCTTTGTATGTTGCTTGACCTTTTTCCCTTACTGCTTTTAATTTTCTGTCTTTGTTTTGTGCATTTGGTGTTTTGATTATTATGTGACAGGGGGAATTTCTTTTCTGATCCAGTCTATTTGGCATTCTGAAGGCTTCTACAGAGTTCATGAGCATCACTTTCTTTAGGTTAGAGAAGTTTTCTTCTATAATTTTGTGGAAGATATTTACTGTCCCTTTAAGTTGGGAATCTTTACTCTCTTCTATACCTATTATCCTGAGGTTTTACCTACTCATTGTGTCCTGGATTTCCTGGATGTTTTGTGTTAGGAGCTTTTTCGGTTTTTTTATTTTTTTCATTTTCTTTGACCGTTATATCAATGTTTTCTATGGTATATTCTGCACCTGAGATTTTCTCTTCTATCTCTTGTATTCTGTTGATGATAATTGCATCTATGACTCCTGATTTCTTTCCTAGGTTTTCTGTCTCCAGAGTTGTTTCCCTTTGTGTTTTCTTTATTTTTTCTACTTTCAGTTTTAGATCCTGGACAGTTTTGTTTAATTTCTTCTCCTGGTATGTTGGTTGTGTTTTCCTGTAATTCTTTGAGGGAGGTTTTTTTTTTTTTCTTTAAGGGCTTCTAGCTGTTTGCCTGTGTTTTCCTGTATTTCTTTAAGGGAGTTGTTTATGTCCTTAAAGTCCTCTATCATCATCATGAGAAGGGATTTTAGATCTGAATCTTGCTTTTCTGGTGCGATAGTGTATTCAGGACTTGCTATGGTAGGAGAACTGGGTCCTGATGATGCCAAGTAACCTTGGTTTCTGTTGCTTATGTTCTTCTGCTTGTCTCTCACTATCTGGTTATCTCTCGTGCTTTCTGCCCTCACTGTTATTGACTGGAACCTGTCCCTCCTGTGATCCTGGTTTTGTCAGAATTCCTCAGAGTCTAGCTGTCTTTGTGATCTTGTGATTCTGGTATTCTGTGATCCTGAGATCCTAGGTGAATCAGAGTTCTCGGGAGTCAAGCTGCCTCTGGGATCCTGAAATCCTGATGTGATCAAGCTCCTGAAGTCCTATGATCCAGGGTATGTTAGAGCACCTGAGAGTTGAGCGTCCTCTGTGTGTTGTGGGACTGAATGCAGAGGTAGAGCCCAGGGTCTGCTCAGTGCACTGGCTCAGATGGGAAGGTTTATTTATTTATTTTTTTGTTTTTATTTTCTTTTTCTTCTTATCCTGCAGATCCTTTGTATATATATTATATCTTCTGCTTTTATGTTTTTATGGGACTCTTGAATATGCAAAGGAGTGGATTTCTGTTTGTATCTGTTTCTTGTGTCTTTTCTTTGGCTCTTTTCTAGTTATTAGTCTTGTCCTATTATGATGTGAGTCTCTTGCTTTTATTTTAATTATTATATTATATCTTTATTATTTGAAGCTTGGTTGTTTCCTAATGAGAGACTGATGGAATGTGAATCCAGATGGGAGGGGATATAGGGTAGAATTGGGAGGTGTAGAGAGAGGGGATAATATAATCAGCTTATATTATCTGAGGAAAAATATTTTCAATAAAAGAAAAAAAAGTGAATGTCCCCTTACAAATAACAATACCTACAATGTTATTTCTTTCCAGATTTTCTATAAAGGATTATGATGATTTGTTGGGAATTCATGTCTGATCTAAATAATGATTTAGAAGACAATATGCATTTGATTTACTTACATCTATATGCAGCCAAATCAAAGAGCAAACCTCACACTTTGATATCAGTTGGATGTTGCAGAGCAGGATAGTAGTTAGTAGACCCTGAGATGTGTTGTGATTATCTTGTTTGTTTACATTGGATACTTTGCTAAATACTGCAGAAATTGGGATGGTCTCCACATTTTAGGCCTTCAGTTTATGATCCAATGCAAAGTCAGTGCAACTCTAAACCCAGTATCTGTTCATGGAACTAAACAAGATAGTCAAATATTGTGGTTATATAATACTATTGTGTAGCCATGTAATACAGCCAAGTTCTAGGCTATAATCTTTAGTAACCATTGCTTGCTCTATTAAGAGAATTGATTAATTAGTGGCAATTGAATGGTATCAATTGTTTATATAGTGAGATTATTTCTCTTAGTCATTTTTATTAAGCATATAACAGATAATTTGTTTTGCAAATTGGGTGAGTGTAACTAAAGAGAAACTTTCTATCCAGCTTCAGCTACTATATATAATTATACACAATAGCTCTTATAAAAAAATGTTAGTTGCATTTTTGTTAATTTTAATTTTACTCAGAATAAAATTTGAAAACATATATATTCTTTCCAATTGCATGAAATGTTCAGTAGTTCAGGGGAGAACTGGTTTCATATTTTACAGATATATAATTCTCATTAAGCTTTAATATCTCTACTTAGTGTCTCAGTATAATTTGTCTACTGTCAGAGACAAATGAGGAGATCATATTTTGATGGTTTGTGTGCATGTGTTTATTTGTTGTTCACTTTGTTTTTGCAAAAGCAGACAGTATTCTTTATTATTAATTGATGAATATTTTGGCTCAACATAAATCATTGATTCACCCATTACAAAGTAGTTGTGTTCACTAGATAATGCTCTTAAATCAAATAAATATTGAATACTGCCATAGAATAGATGCTTGTCATTAAATGCCCTTCTACTTGGATGCCTGCAATGGACTTTCTGAATCAGCCTGAAAATGAATAGATCAAAGGATAACATTAAAACTGCTAACAAAGGTAGTTATTTATAGTGCATTTTAATTCAGTATTCCCAGAATCAGTATCCTTTCTTTCTTTCTTTAGTCATTCTACCCTCTCTTTCAGCAGTACCATGACATAAAAAAGTCTATTTGAATTAAAATACAAATAAGAATTTCAGTGACCACTTGCATTTCAAAACTTTACTGTAAAATATTTATTCATAGAGTTCTGTTTTAACCTAAGGCACAGATTCAATTCTATGGGATGGTTTAACAGGCAAAAGGCCCTCAGTAAGATAAATAAGCCATTGTTTCCCTGACCTCTCCTTTAAAACTTGAAGGAATTATAGGCATTGTGTAGGGGGGAAAAGGCAGGTTAGAATTACAGACCTTGTGAGGCACAAAGATAAGCTTTGTAATACTGGTATTAAAACACAAGATGTTTTCTGAAGAAGTTATAAAAATGACAAAACATTGTAGAAATATTTTCCAGCCATATAACTGGTAACTAGGAATAGTTGATATATGATATTTTTCATCTGCTTCCTAGATAGGGGAATTCATTTATCTTATGGTTACCAGTATAAAGCAGAAATTGACCTGGGAATACTTTAAAATGAACACCAGAAAATTATTGTCTTGCAGGAGTGTCATTGTCAAACAAGTAATATTAAACGGTAATAGAATAAGGAATATATTTTATCTATTACATACATGATGTCGGAACAAAAAAAAATTTCTTTTTTCCTTCCTTAACAGGACATCATTGGAAACTGAAATGACAATGTTGCTAAAATTTGTTTTCTGTATATATAAAGGTGATGCTTACAAAGACAAATCCATATTTTAGATTAAAATTCCACTTCAAGCTAACTGAAGTAAGGTATGAAAGTATATAGTTTCAGGTTAAATACATGCCCATAGATCCATTCTTATTTGGGCAGTGACTACTTCTGTTTATCTATTTGACTACTTATTTATTGATTTATTGATCAGTTACTTGATCTCCTTCTATCATTTATATATCTATTATCTATGTATGTATGCATGTATGTATCTATGTATTTATCTGTCTATCTGTCTATGATCTAGCTTTCATCTATGCGTTTATGTATCTATATATTTATCTATGTATCTATTCAACTATCTATATTTCTATCAATCGATCATCTATCTATCTATCTATCTATCTATCTATCTATCAATCTATCTATCTATCTCTATCATCTATGTATGTGTGTATGCAAATGTGTATGTTGAATGTCACTAAAGAGACCAAGAGAGGGTATTGGATTCCTCGAAGCTGAAATTACAGGAGTTTGGGGACCTCCCAGTGTGGATACCATGATCTGTACTCTAGTTGTCATGATAGAACAATGAGTCCTCTTATAGAGACATTTCTTTTAAAAATGTACATAATTGAACAAATTAATTTTTATGTGGGTGTGTTTGGTGAAGGAGGTGTACTTTAGTGATTAGGTGTTTACCTATATTGGGTGGAGCCTTTGGTATGTTTTGTTCTGTTTCTCATCTTTATCCTCAGCTGTCTCAGGGTCAAATCTCAGCTAATGATAACACCTGATGAGCACTTGTGCCTATAGTTCTCTGAATCACCATATTGCATAAAGATATACATGTACACATGCATGTACACCTACTGTGCTTCAGTGCATCAGTCTTCAAAATTATCAAAATGATTTCTAATTCTATTTCTCCAACATAATAAATGTACTAGAATTCTGAGGTAAATTGAAATGTCTGTTCAGTTGTCATCAGTAACACTGACAAGGTTTCAAAAATTTTTGACAAGTGTTTGAAGTTATTTGTGTAACTGGAAGTCATAAGTATGCCTTCAGATTTTGTCCTGGTTCTCTTTAATTTCCCACTTTCAAAGATAAAAAGGAACAAAATGCTTTCTCACTTAGTGGTGTGCCTGGAGAAGAATCTGATGCAAGGTCACTGGAACCAAACACACAATTCTTAGTGAAGGTGTGGTAGGGATGTCTGAGGTCAATGCATCATCTAAATAAAGAAGCATAATTTCTTTATTTCTTTGTTTCTTCTTCGATTTTCTTGTCTTTTTTCTTTCTTTAAATTTATTCATTTTTCACTTTGGAAACTGGATAAAACCAGTTTTAGTTAAATATGAAACTTTGTGGTTCCTGACATATAAACATTTTAGCTTCTTAGGTTGTAAGACTGAGGTTTCTCTCTCTTTTTTTTTTCTTTTGCCATATAATAAAGTAAATGTCCCTCATTTTACCTTTTCACAGAAAACAGCCTTTTCCTCAGTCATATTTTATAAATTTGTCATTCAAAAAATGTCAAAAGAAAAGCAAAGGTTGTATTAAGACTCTTTGTGATAGTTTTGATAAAGGTTTAGAAGCATTTGTTTTCTATTTCAGAAGAAGACATTCTTTTTGGGTTAATTTAGCTTTGAAAAGGCATAACTAATTATAAAGACAACTCCAAATTAGGGGTTGCATTTGCACTCTTTTGACCTTTGCTTTATATTAGTTTTCCCTGATTTCTTTTCCTCTGTGTATCAGCCTTTTTACTAGCTGAATGACATAAAATTAATAAATACTGAAAGGTCCTATTTCCTCAGTTGTAAAATTATTTCAATACAGTGCACATAAGTATAGTATACATTATTACAAATTTTATATGCATAATGAGTAGATGAATATATGTGTTTATATTTTATATATGCTTCATGTGGCATTCATTCATAGCTTTCATTAATTTTCTGTGATGATGTGCCCTATAGTCATATTTTGTCATGACTTGAAGAATCATTAACATACTTTAGTTATATCCAAGTTTAATTATGACCACTTAAGGAGTAGTGGTCATTTGGAAAAACAAAGAGAAGCCTATATAGAGGTGAAGGAAGACCTTCAATGTGTTTATGCTGTCCTTTTTGTGTGTATGTGCTTCCTTGTTTTCCTTCGCATGAGTTAAAATGACAAAACTAAAAAATAAGACAGAAAAATTAAAAATTTGTTTGAAATGTGAACTAGCAAATGCCCCTTTCAGACTCACCCCATTAAAATTTAGTTTCTTTCTAGTTTACCAAAGAAGGCTTAGAACGTAGCCTACAGGAATTCACTGGAAAGCAGAAGCCAGACATTCTTTGCAGATTTAAGTCCTTAATTAGGCATAAACTAATCATGCTGTTAGCTGCAGAGAAGAGATGACACATAATTGTTAGTGCTAATTTCTTAATTGTTAGAAAGCCATCCTTCAGTACGTGCTTCATCCAGCTAGAGTGATCTGCAGGGTGGCATCGTCCTCCAAGCATCCAAGAATGAGTACTTAACAATATACTTAATTCTATTTACTGTGTCTCACAACAAATTTGATTTCTTAGGATATAATTCCCTTTTACTAAAGGAAGATTGATGTGGCTCCTCAGTAATAAGAATGTGAAATTAAGTCAACATGTGTAAATCTATTTTTCATATTAAATCGTCAGCTTGCAATTATCCTCTCATAAGTGCAGAAGGCAGAAGAACACCAAAAACGTCTATTAAAAACGTCAACTTTCTAAACTGCCCTTGAACTTATGTTTCCTTCAAAATTGAAGCTGGATTAATAATTAAAGCCATTATTAACTCATAATCATCCCATGCTGTGACTTTTGAAGAGGTCAAGAAATCAAATATGTAATATAGATGTGTTTCCTCCTTGGAAAGAGGAATTCAGGCTTTCCGAATGCTGTGGTGATTATAACAAGTATTCCACTTACATTTTCTTGAATAAGTCATCGGAGACACTAATTTAAAATTTCTTAAAAATGAGAAGTAAAAAAATGAAATTTAAATGGCTCTCCAAACTCAGAATGTCATTATTTTATTGGTTAATAAAGTAAGATACATTTCTCATTAGAACAAAGTCAAAAATTATTTCTAATTATTATTTTTCCTCATTTAGTCCCCAAAATAATAGATGGTGGGATCAGACATACTTACTAGATCAGTTTGTGTATTTGTTTCTGGTTTGTTTGTTTGTTTGTTTGTTTGTTTTTTGCAGGCCTTCTATGGAAGCCTGGATTGCCTGCAACTTCTATGTAGAGTGCCTGAACACAGACATCTGCCTACCGCTGCCTTCCCAGTGCAGGAATTATGGCCAACATGATAAGGTGAGATTAAAACAAGGCAATGAAAAAATTAAATCTGTCTCTAGAGCATCTAGAGTTCTGATGGGCATAGCTTTGTTGTGTGCATTCACATGGTTTACCTTTTCTGCTTTTTTTTCTTTTTTTTTTTTTTTTTTGTAGTTTTCCACTCCAAGGGCATCATCCTAGCATCTTCACATCATCCTGGGGACTCCACTGCACCTTAGGTTTCTTTCTTTGCTTTACACACAACTTTCCTTTCTGGGGAGTACTTCTTCTGCCACATATTGCTTGAACACTCAGATTTTTCTTTTAAATCTAGTTTGAATCTTCCGTGACCAACAATTATATTTTACATACTTGTAAACATAAGCATCACTTAGACTATACCACACATAGCTGTCAACTTAAAAAAATATTGTTAACTACTTAGACCATCGCTAAAGCAGTCTCTGTTTTGGCAGCTGAAACCCAAGAAATAATTTTCCTAAATATCCCTAATATAGTGGTAACTTACTCTTCTCAAGAGAAAGTCTTTAGTTAGTTTTCAGTTTTGTTTCTCAGAGTATGAAATCCATGTTTTCTGTCTAATTTCTGAGGTACAAGGTTTCTTTTCACACCTACACAAAATGTGCCATTGTTTTTCATATTCAGAAATATGAAAGATTTCTTTATTGCTGACTGTCTGCTGGACAGGCTGGACATGTTTTCAAATCCTGCTAATTTGATCGTTTTACACACTCTTGGTCTCTGTAAATTTGGCTAACACCATAAACCTGAAAGTAGTGGTTTAAGAAAATTCCTTATATAAAAGTAATTTGTTTATCATCTTGAACCCTGAGTTACATGGACTCTCAGAACAGTATAGATGAATCTCTTATTAGTGTATAACATGGGCATTTTTTTTAGTAATGTCTTGTTGTATTTTCAAATACAAATTTTGATCTGTTTTGAACTTCACAGTGTAGACTGTGTTTCCCTAATACCATTCTGGTCTATCACCCATTGAACTTACCCAGACACTTAGAGCTTTCTCAGGCACCTCTAACATATATCTCTACAGATTTTTCCAAGTTCTTGTAAAGCAGAGTCCAGGGATTAAGAACAATACAATCTTTATTTTTATGTTACTTTTACGATATTGAGACCTAATATCCGACGGAAACAACTTAAAGATAAAGTAACTACCCTGGTTCAGTTTTTGACATTGTAGTCTAGAACTGTTTGGTGTCATGCACTTTAGTAGAACATCATAGCAGTAGAACAGTGGTAGAGAAGTGCATGAATAATAAGAGAAAAAGACAGAAGAGAAAATTTAGGATCTTGATAGAATTGTTAAAGTCACAGACTATTGAATTATGTGCTCCAGCTAGGGCCAACTTCTTAAAGTTTCCACAACCTCCAAAATACTACAGTTACCTGGGGGTACACGTAAAAAATATGACCTTTCAGAGAACATTTCATAGTTTTATGAAAATGCTTTATACAGGAAATCTATAAATCTCATCTCATTAATATGAGTCCATATACTCTCAATATATGAGAATACATTTTGTTTTCTTCTTTGTTCTGCCTTCTCTTTACTTTCTGATGCTGAAAAGGCTTTACATATAAAAAGACCAACACAAAGAGAAGCACCCAACACAGGATACTGGGATCAAAATTAAAAGAAACATTTTGAGGCAATTTTCCTGGTTTTATAGAATTATGCCTGTCAATCATTAGAACTGTTGTACTTAAGAAAAAATAACTTCAATGAGTCCTTATTATGCTAATAGCAATTATACATCTACTTTTTAGAATTCTAATGTTTGGGTGTGCATGGACAATGATGAAGAGGTACATTTTCATGTTCTGGAGAGAATCTTAGGCAGCATCAAGTTATTGTGAAAGCCTGTTCAATCACTGGTCCATAGACAGATGATGCTGTCATTGCTACCCCCAAAAGGCTTGGAGACCAATGAACAAACTACCTCTGATCAGAGGATCAGTGATGATGATAGCTGCAAGACTCATGTGCAAAGGACTGAAGAAGCAAAGGGAAAGGAAGGAATTGCAGTTAGATGCCTTTCTTTACTAGACACGCATGTCTGAATTTTCTTATAACGTAGTTATCTCCTTTCTACCAATTGACTTTATTCTTAGAAATGTTTTAATTCCATATTAGAATATCTGTTCTGTTCTTTGTAGAAATTCAACTAAACCACATTCAATTTATTTTATTCCTTGTAGCATTGAGACATTTCATACATATTCACACTGATCTGATCATGATTTATATTTTTCAAAATGTAATAACCTCTCATTCATCCCTATTTTTGTAAAGGTCATATGTTCTTTGAATATATTATTGATAATGCTTAAGACGAAGAGTGTGTTTCAAGGACTGAATTTGACATGTGCCCCAGAAGCTGTAATATTTACACAGAAAAACAATGTGTATATAATTTCCATATATTCTTAAAAATATTTGTGAATATTTAGTGATATTTGTAATGCCATGAGAAATGAAGTGTGCCAGGTTGCATAGTAACACTTCAAGAAGTTCTGGCTATCTAACCAACCATTCTTCTATCTGATGAAATTAATAAACTATCTGAACTAAAGGAGTTAAAATGTAAACATTGTGAAAATCTTAATATAAACAGCAAAGTATATGTTTCTGGAAGTTAGGAGCTAAAGCAAAACTTGAGTGTAATTTAAGGACTTCTGGTTTGAATTTCATGTCTTGTCATCTGTTGCTATTTTATAATCCTAGACCCATATTGTGAGTAGTGGTATTCATAATATATTTAGATGCAACATCAGTAAATAGCTCTTAAAAGTAGATTGTTACAATGTGTATGAATCTATATCATTGCCCACTGTGAGATTATGACAGTTTCATTTATGTTTTACAAATTGAGTAGTATGTACTCAGCAACTGTTTGCAAAGATGTATTAACTGTTTATTCATGCAAAACTCCTAATAATTGCAATGTATAGAAATTACTTCTAACTTACATTTAAATTCAGAACAATGCCTTTAAACTCATCCTAGGGATGCAGTGCTTCTGCATGTTGCTGGGGATATACTTTATCTGAGAGGCCAAGTCCTCAGAGGGGTGTCTTCAGTCATGAGCATGTAATTTCTCATTGCTGACCACTTGGGTTATACTGAAGTCTGGCTATGCTACGTATCTGCAGTATTATTCTGTGCTGTTTATACAAATGAGTATTTGATAAATTTGCAATTTTCAAAGTTATTTAGTTTTGATTTCAAAAGTTATCCATGATGATCAGAAAGAAGGAAAGAGCATCAGTGGATGTCTGTTAGATAAGCGCAAATGGGTAAGAATATTGTGCACATTGTTCTAGTACCTCCAACAGTACAAAGTATACTGCTTAGAGCATGGGCATTCTCTAAAAATCTGGATATAAAAATTGTAAACAATGTTGTCGTATGTCAAACATGAGACTTTTTATAATTACTACACTGACATCCCAAGCAGATTCAAAATGTTAACAGCTGTGTTCATAGTATACAACCAGTTTAATTAACTTTGCATGATAAATAGTTTTTGAGGTAGTGTACTCAGTGTGGCCAGTTAGGCCCTGAGCCTGTGCAAAAACACTCCATGTAAGACTCTCTGTTTTCCTGGTAGAAAAAGCACACTTTGTTTAAAATACTTACACTTAGAGAGAAGGAACTTCAGAAGACTTTATTTAAATGAAGAGCTAGCATTTGTTTTAGTCAACTGAGTATGCTGATCCATGAAGCCAGTATTCTCCCTGACAGGAAGAAAATTTGCTTATTTCTAAAATTCAAAGTATACTTTTAATGTAAGAGGTTGTTTTCGTTTTGCCACAATAAATCAAAAAATCCTAATGGATTTATAAAAATAATGCTTATATTGTACAATATTGGACTAATAGTGATTTCTGTGCTATATTAGCTTTTATTTTTGATTTGCATAAGACAAAAATTAAAACTGAAATAAAACTGAAAGTATTTGAAGAAATTCTTAAACAGAAAAGAAAAAGAAGAATATGAAAAACTTTAAACATATTGGTTAAAGAAAACAGTCCAATCTTTTATTCTTTGTTTGGTGCTGGATGTCACACCCAGATTATCCCTCATGCCAGCCTGTCTTCAGCCCCACATTTCAATCCTCAGTGTGTCAATAGGAAAAACTTCTAGCAAGTCTATGACTCATTTTATAAGTATTTTTGTTTTCTTGTTTATTTATTTATTTAATAGTGAGAGCAAATCAACTCTGAAAATAACATGTAGTACAGGATTAGATAAATATACAAATATCAGCATCAGAACATACCTAAAACAAGTACTTAAGTGGCAGACATAGAACACACACACACACACACACATGCAATGTGGGTCCATCTCAATATCTTCAATTCCAATTCTTTCCCTCAGGATTGGTGTGTGTGTGTGTGTGTGTCTGAGAGAGAGAGAGAGAGAGAGAGAGAGAGAGAGAGAGAGAGAGAGAG